>NW_028270155.1:36062819-36368097 GCF_037043375.1 Chiloscyllium plagiosum | reverse complement strand
TCTTTTTCTTTTTCTTTCTCTCTCTTTTTCTTTTTCTTTCTCTCTCTCTCTCTCTCTCTCTCTCTCTCTCTCTCTCTCTCTCTTTCTCCCTCACCCCCCGGACAAACACATTATACTTAATCTGCTGGGTTTTTTTATATGTCAAATTTTTGTTTTGGTTTTTATCTTGAATAACATTTTGCACTACTACTTTAATTCAAAGATTCTCATTCATGTAGTTCATACAAGTCATTAATAAGTTTTTTAAAAATGTAATAGCTTTTTGTTTTTTCTTTGCTATTTGCTTGGCTCAAATTTCAATTCAAATTGTTTACATTTTTACCTCCTATTCCAATCTATTTCAGGGAAATTAAAACTAATTTAAGATTTATGCCCTTAAAAATGATTATTTTCCCTATCTATGTAGGGAATTTTGGTTAATTATAGCTTTCTCAGGATGAGATGCTGACTTAAACAGGTAGCCTTATTGACTTGATCATTTATTTAAATATATTCAATGAGGCTGTAAGTTTGTAAAATGCTATTCTATGGTAGTGTAGAAAGGGTTTTGCAGCCTTTACTGCTTGAGCTTTATGTATTTTTCTTTCTCTAACTTTCTGATGTGACCCTTTCACACACCAGTTTATGTACATACTGTCCTCCTTGAATATTTTCAGTGACATTTGTAAATATCTTAATGCAGCTGATCAGTTCCAAAGTGGCTTCCCAAGTCATGCACCAAAAACTTTCAAGTTGCACCTCTCTCTCCTTTCATAAACAAATATTAAAATTTCATTACCGAGGAGTAGTGAGTTTAGGAGCTTGCTGCACCAGAGTGGTTGAGGTGAATAATGTAGGTACACTTAAGGGAGGTTAGACATGCATTTGAGGCAGAAGGGAATAGATAGTCAAGATGGCAGATTTTAAATGAGATGGGAGGAAGCTTGAGTGCAGCATAAAGACTGACTGCTCAGGCGAAATGCCTGTACTCTGTGTATAACCTAAGTTTTAATACCATCCATTCCTGGATTGAAACTTGATCTTAGTTGTATTGCAAAGTTGTAGCTAACCGGCTGTCCTAGATTTTATTTTTAAACAAAACGTAATGGGGGTGTGGAATGACCATGTGTGGAGGAATGATACTCATCTAGTGAACTTTAACAGAAAACCGAGTCAGATGGAATGATATAGGGTAAAGCAGCTCTGCATAAATACATACATTAGAATTTTTTTTTTCTTAAATTACTGCTGTTCAAGATCAGGACAGACTTGTACCCAGAGATTGCTGAGTCGTTCCTTTTTGTCCTATTTCTTGAGGTCTCATTCCTAAAGGTAAACTGTGATTCAGCATTGGAATCTGGTGGATCTAGAATCTCGGCTGGGTACAACCGATACCAGATTTGTTTCCAAAAATAAAATGCATCTCAAATGAATACAGTAACTTTTACTTGGGCCTTCGTACTGCATTTTGTGTGGCTGACCCTAGTATATTTTTAATAATAGAAATGTAAGGACTTCTGAAAATCTTTAATTTTGTGCATTTTTTTTAAAAAGCCAAATCACAGAAGAATCTTGGTGCCAGTGGATCCTAAAATTGCAGAAGGGTTTCCTTTTAATTGTACAAAATCATTACCTTAAATTTCTTGCTTATGAATTCCTGAACAATTGATGACACAAATTATTGATCAGAAATGAAAACTAAACAGAACTTCTATTTTGTCATAATTCTATACAAATTGTGCCCTGATCCATTTCTGCTGGCTGTATCCGATATTATAAGTGCCTGACTCCAATGTTTCATTTTCTATGCTTGGGGATGCCTGCCATTTCTCAACATTTTGGTCTGTTGAATTTGATTATATAAATCGCAACCACATAAAATTATTAATCCAAAATTACTCGACAACAGGAAGGTTAAGTAAAATGAAAGTACACAAATTTCAGCCAGTTCTTATGACCTCTTTGTCATGAGTATTTTATATTATAGCTGTTTCAATGTCTTGCATCCAGCACTGTCACCTACATGAATAAGTTTCCAAATAGCACTTCCTCCCCTCTTTGGCTTGGCTAGGAGATGCTGATGACTTCAGGAGAGTTGCAAGATAAATCGACTTGCAAAGGAGATCCTCTGCTTCCATCTGCTTGTGCCTGAACTGTTGCATGTGCAAACACAAATGGTTTGATCTCATTTGGGTAGATATTTGTGTGGAAGGAGAGGAACCTGGTGCGGTAGACATAAAACATCATAAAAATGTATGAATGTAAGGTTAACCATAGTTTTGATGCTTACTTGGAAGTAAACCAAAGATATTTTGCCAACCTTTTGGAATACCGTTTTGAAGAAGACCTCTTAGAAAGTTTTGTCCAACATTTCATGGAACATTTTCTATAAAACCCAGGAGCTCCAATGTGCTTATATCATTTTCCAGAATATTTTAATCTTTTTGTGGACACATAATTTTCCAGAAATGCATCTAATTTTGACTTAAGGAGCTGTAAAGAATCCATCTTTATTGCCTTCTCTGGAATACTGTTCCACAGGTTAAGTAAGACTTCCAGGCATCCAACCTCGTCCCCCGTCACCTAGGGCTGATTGGTGAGCCTTGGCGATCTAAATTAAAACACTTATCTACCAGCATTATATTCATTTCTTTAATAATCTTAAACTTTAATCATGTTCTCAATTTGCTTCTCTTCAGCAAGTTTAAACATTAAAAAAAGTCAAGTTAAATCAGTAATTATCCTAATAGGCCTACTCTTCAGAATCACTACAGTTTTCATGAGCGATGACCAAATGTTGGACAGTTAATAATTGTTATAATCTAACCCAGAACTCTACTTGCTTTCATAACTTGCTAAACTGAGCTTGCAGTATATTCTTTCTCCGGCATCTTAGCAGAAACTGTTCTACACCATGGCCTTAGTTGTTTACCTCAGTACATATCTGAACATTTTGTCAAATTCAAGACATTTACCAGTCTTGGGGCCTAATTTCCCAATTGATCCAATCTTGGGGGCACTTGAATTAGATTAAATTCATTTATCATCTTAAATTGAATCTCAACTGTTGATTGATTGATTAGCTTTCTTTTGTGACACAGGTTTTCTGTTTCTTTTTGTGTTGAGGTCCTTTGTAAAAGACTGTTATGTAATCTCTACATTTTAATTGATGACTTTGTTCCCCTCCAGATCCTGAATAAATAAGTAAAGGACATCCAGTATCCCCAAGGTGTCTCACTCTGGTCTATGTTTATTGAAAAGCAAGCCCTCCTTAAAATTTACCACTTGCTGATTCATTAGCCTTTTCCTTTACCATTCACTTCACTTCCTGATACACTTTGCGTCAAGAAATTAGAATAAAATGAAAGAGTACTTGATCCACGATTCGGTGAGGGTAATTATCTTGGAGTTATCCAGTGGAAGTCATGAACCTTGGTCACTAAAATAAAGAATGCTTTGAATTGGATCGAAATGGGAGGCAATCATTCTGGTAATTTGGGTAATCTGTAGAGGAAGGAGGAAAGTAAGAACACAAGAAATAGGAAGCAGGAGTAGGACATTCAGCCCCTCAAGCATAACCCACCATTCAACAAGGCTATGGCTGGTCTGCCCCAGGCTTCATGCCAGTTTATCATGAGGTGTAAACTCCCTGATATTTCAAAAATGCATCTATCTGTTCTTTAAATGTTTTCAGTGATCTAGCCTCCACAGGTTTCTGGGATAGAGAATTGCAGACATTCACTAACTTCTGAGAGAAGAAAGTCACTCCGGTCACTTTTTTTTTTTAAGGAGTATCCCCAAGTTCAAGATTCCCTCATAGTGCAAACATCTTATCGACATCTACCCTGTCAAATACCCTCCGATACTTTGTTTTACGCTTCAATAAGATCACCCACCATCTTTCTAAACTGTAATGGATACAAGTTTAGCTGTTATTGATAAGGTAACTCCTTCAACCCAGGAATGAGTGTAGTGAATCATTTTTGAACTGCCTCCAATGCCAGTGTGTCCATTCTTAAACATAGGGTCAAAACAGTGCATGGTACTTCTGTACAATTGGATCATGACTTGCATATTTTTAAACACCAATCCTGTAACAATAGAGGCCAAAATTCAGTTTGTCTTCTTAATTACTTCATGCACCTGCATGCTAACATTTTGTTTAATAAACAAGCACATCCCCCCAATCCCTCTGTGCTACAGAGTCCCTTTTTGGAGTTGTCCTCCATTTAAAAAGTAATCTGCATTTTGATCCTTCCTACCAAAGTCCATAGGGCACACTTTCCTACATTAAACTCCATCTGCCAATTTTAGCCCACTCACTCAGCCTGTATATGTGCTTTTAAGGATACCTTATTTTCTCATCACAACATACCTTCCCATCTATTTTTGTATCATGATTACATCTGGATACATTACTTTCCACTTCCTCTGTCATTCAATATAAATAGTAAAGACCTAGAACTGATCTTTCTGGCACTCCAATAGTTATACCATGCCAACCTAGAAAAAAACCCAATAATGCATTCTGTCTTCTGTGGGTCCTCAATCCAAGCTAATACATTACCCCCAATACCACAAGTGGGTCTGTTCTTCTCTTTATAAAACTGCTGTTCTCTTTATCTCTTCATCTCTTCTGTTCTCTCTCACTCTCTAGATGCTGGAGATTGTTTTTTATGACCTCTCTCTCATTTAGATTTCTCTGGATCCTTCACTGTCCTGCTCAGTCATGGGTAAGCGGAATGAGGACACAGTAAGAGGAACTAACGTGAGGAACTTTATCACAAAATTAAATGCTGGGATTGGGATTTGTTTTTTTATTTTTATTATTACAGGGAAAACCTCAGGAATAAATACTAAATGCCCAGCAAGACAGAGGGAGAGAAAATAGTTGATTTCTTGAAGGTATGGAGTTTCCCTCTCTTCACCTATGACAGGAGAGAGTGATGTTGAGGATTAACAAAGGGCAATAATTGACAGATAGTACTTGACAAGAGGGAAGTGAAAAGACTTCATTCTTTTAGGAGAATAAGCTTCCTAAAGCGGGAGAGATGATTTGTGGATTCCAGTCTTGTACAAGAGCCAAAATATATGAGCAAACTGAGAAGTCTATTAAAGAATCGTCATTGCTCAATTGATGTAAGAGGGAATGCACAGAATTAGATAAAGTGCTTGAGAGAGCGGTAAATCCAATGAAGATGGAGGCAAAGGAGAGACAAAGTAAAAGGTTATAGGCAAGAGATGATGGTCAGAATAGTCCCCATCCAGCTACAAGTGAAGATCGAGGATGAGCCAATAAGATAACCAGCTGTTAATATTCTGCCCAAGTGAGAATTGCTGAAACTGTAAGAAGATTTTTTTTTCATTATTGAATTTCTGTGACATTAGCAATGCCAGAGTTTATTACACATCCCTAAGGTAGTGTTGAGCAACCTTCCTGAACTGCTACAGTCCAACTAGTGTAAGCATACCCAAAATGCTGTTGGGGAAAGAAGTTCCACGTTTTGGACATAGTCAAAATGAAAGTAATGGCAGTTTATAGTTTTAATAACACCAAACAGATTAACTGACCATTTATCTTATTGGTACTTGCAAATTGTGAAAATCTGTATTTTGAGGAAAATACTAACTACAATTCAACTGGACTTCAATAATACATTTTGCTAATGACATGAAGAGCACCTTTGGAAATACAATTTGTTCTTTTATTTCTGGCTATGGTTTGGCTGTCTCCAATGAATCTCAGCATTTTGGGATAGTCTTTTATCTGAATCTTTGTCGTTTTATTTGTGAATGCATTAATGCTAGAAACCTAAATACTTAAAAAACTGCTGGGGGAAAATGACGGATTCAGCTTTTCAGCACTGTCTACCTCCTGAACTTTGTTTAGTCACAAATTACTCAAGACTTGGGGATAAACAAAATAACAATTAAACAAACATGTACGTAAAGATCTAAATTATAAATTAAAGCTAGTATCTGATTCAATACAGTCTTTCAAAAAGTGAAACAAATTGTGGCTCAACTGTAGGCATAGGCTTTTAGCCAGCTAAAAATACAAGGCAGGAGAAAAAGTATACGAAACTTTGCAAATTAGTAACAAATATAGTAATGAGGATGGTAGTGTCATCTAACAATATCTGAAATGAAAGTAAAATCTTAAATATTCCACAAAGACCACCTAAAATGTTAACTTGGCTTTTCAGATGGTAATAACAAAGTTTTACAGGATCAGAAAAATAAAGCACAGAGGAGGCATTTGACCCAATGTGCCTAGTTAGTGGAATCTTAGTTTTGCCAAAAGTCTTGCCTTTTGTTTTCAGTTCAAGTATTATTTGTTAATTTTTGAAAATTATTTTTGACTTTAAAGAATCTGCTTTGAGTGCAGTGCATCTTAGATCATAACTTTTCTTTTTCTTTATATTGCATCTTGTTCTTTTGCCAATTAATTTTCAACATTTTACTTTAGTTTGTAGCCAACACAGAGCACCAAGATCCAGTTTGGAATAAAAAAACTCGTAGTGCATTAAAATTTGTACTAAACAATTGAAAAGTTTTAAATTAACGTTAGTATGTAGAAAGAATTCCCAAACTTTATGATCATGTGAAGAAACCTCAGCACTAGAAATGTGTATCAAAATCACAATTTGGCACTCTTTTTTTTTTCCCCCTGGTTATTAATTTAAGTGGATAATAATCATGCACAGTCAAACCATCTATATTTTTCTCTATAATGTGCAAGATTCCCAACTGATAGCACAAATTCTGAAATGACCCTCCTAGAATAACTATCTTATGTAAAAGCTAGCACTCACTTTATTGAGTGGAAAGGTATTTAATTCCCCAAAATATGAATTTATTTTGTCTCCAATCTTTACTTTTAGGACAAACCTTCCAAAAGAAGTCATGGCCTTCCCGGATTTTCCATTTGACAGTCAACTCCCTTCTTTCATCCATCATAGTGATGTGAGGTCATATCTGGAACAGTATGCTGATCACTTTGAAATTCAGCCCCATGTAAAGGTAACCACACTAGATTTTCTATTATAGTGGTTATAAAATGTTAAAATAGTATTTTAAAATAAATGGAACAGAAACCAAAAACAACACAAAATACTACACTGCTGTGAAGATTAGGAATTTCCCTTAAGCAGTGGAAAAATGGGCACATAATTGGGCAGGTTGGCACCAAGGAGATAACCAACCACTTCATCACCCGCACCACAAGTATAGCCTCTTTTGGTCAGTTATCTTCGATCTGTAATAATTTATGCAAGACCAAGGTACTGGACTTAGGTCAGGGAGTAAGCTCTTATCTCCATGACCCTCAACCCCAGAATCTCCCCCAAAAGTGCCTACCTTTCTTGGCACTGTCTGAAGAGTGGTGTTCCAGCAGCTGCCACAGCCTCTGCCATGGTATTGTCAAGTTTTAAGGACATTGAGCTCTGACCAACAGCTTCAGATGGGCGGAAGATCCTGCTCCATGTCTGTAAGATCCAGTGGATTTTCTGATTTAGGAAGGATGTAAGGTTGTCTTCATGAAACATTCCTGCTTTCACAGGAAAATATCACCCACTATCTCTTCTCTAAAGTCATACTGTTGGATATTAGTTATTTTCAATTCTTAGCTGTAAATTTTAGTACAATTTCTATGCAAAGTACAAGGGTAGAATTTCAACTTTGGCTGTATGGCAACATTTCAGTTAAAGTGGAGGAGATATTTTTAGATTAGCAAGTCTATTGTTCTAGATAACAATCCTTAGGTGGTTTTTTTTTTGCTAGTTAAAATTATTAAGGATTATGAAATAGGGTTGCTTAATGGAGTTGAGAATTAGATCACACATCATTCAGTTGACTGATGGAACTGGCTTGAGAGGCTGAATGGCCTGCACTGCCCATTGCTATGTAGTTTCCTTCTCTACCTCCCATTGATTTTCAACATATTTCCTGGTGATTAAACATCTAGCAAACAGCAAGTTCACCAACCTTCATGTATTACTTCTGCAAGATGTGACTCTGGATCTTTTCTTCCTCATGGGAATGACCTGTTAAGCTCTGTTCAGTGGTTCCATATAGTAAATTATTGTGGATAACTTAAATGAAAGGAATATTGAAACAGATTGTAGACCAAGTTGTTTTTGATCTGCAAGTTGGCACTCATCTCATTTAGGCAGAAGTGTTACTGCAGATGCTGGAGATTAGAGTCAAGATTAGAGTGGTGCTGGAAAAGCACAGCAGGTCAGGCAGCATCCAAGGAGCAGGAAGATCGATGTTTGGGCAAAAGCCATTCATCAGGACTGGTTTTTGCCCAAAACATCACTCTGAAGTATTTACCCATGCTTGTACAGAAGATTAGCAAGAGGAACTCGAGGAAAAGTCTTTTGTTTTACAAAAGATTTGTAATTGCATCTTTAAGAAATATGTGAGTACTTGGAAAATTTTTTCACAGTTTCGTACACATGTTGAACTGCTGAATCCGGTTTCTGGAACCACTGGAGATGCTTGGAATTCATGGGAAGTAACATCTTTAAATCTGAACAATCATTGTCGTAATACAGAGAGATTTGATTCTGTTATTGTTTGCAATGGGTGAGTCTAAAGTATTAAATTTTAACAATGTGCAAGGCTTATTTTTGTAGCCAAATATTTGAAACAGGTCTAGTGATAATTTGTTTTCTCCCCATCCATTTTTCACATTTTTGCAACCAACTTTCTTATAGCCACGTTTTGGCTCAGAGCATCGAACAGGATCTAAATGCTATTAGATGCTTAGCAGCAAAATAAATTATCCATTGATTTAATTGAATACTTTTTTCATCACTGAAATGAGGATACTTACAGACGATGCTCTAAGTAGTATGATTTATTTTTTGACTGATATCTTAATTGTTTATTTGTAAAAATGATATAATGCATGTTCCCCTCCAATTTGACCCAGATTGTAATAAAATAATGGTTGGGTGGTCAGCACTTGACTTTAGTAATCCAGTAAAGGGGACAGCAACTTCTGGCGGTCATTCTGGTGCAGTTAAACATGGAAATTCCAATATACTACATGTATTTTTCCTGCTTCTCTACAATATTTGCTATCCGTACTTTGCTTATAGATTCAGCAATAAACACCTGGGAACATGAAGTTGTGGTACTTATGGGACCCTAGTTAACTTTTGCTGCCCTTGTTTAGTGATTTTAAGGTTTGTGAATTCAGGTATCCGTGAAATTTTTAATAGTGTGTCAAGTCTTAACCATTACTGAATGATGCTGCTCACCAGAGCATTTAATTGGGAGTGCAATTTGTCAGAAGATCATTTTTTCAAAATAAAGTATTTTATACTTTGTCAGCTCTTTCTGTCTTACTCCCATCTCACTCACCCTTTTTTGTACACTATTTTGCATTTAATTATTTTCATATCAACTTTAGGTTGAGACACTCCATGTCTACATGAGGACACTTTAATCTATTAGATTAAAGAAATATTTTGGTACTTGCCTTGCTCATATATGCCAGAGCAATGGCCTAGTGTTGTTGTTATTACTAGACTGTGTTAATCCAATGACCCAGATAACGTTCTGGAGACCCAGGTTCGAATCTCATTCATGGCAGATGTGGAATTTGAATTCAATAAAAATCTGGAATTAAGAGTCTAATGATGATCGTGAAACCATTATTGATTATCAAGAAAAAGCCATCTGGTTCCCTGATGTCCTTTGGGGAAGGAAACTGCTATACTTACCTGGTCTGGTCTGCATGTGATTTCAGAACCACAGCAATGCGGGTGATCTTAACTTCCCTCTGGGCGATTGTATAGGATGGTTTAGAATTGTTGACAATAATCAACCGCTGCATGACCTTAAATAATTCCTGTGATGGATGACTCGCATTCCCGTACATGCCGAAAATGGTACAACTAGTTTTTCTGTATCTGTGGCTTGTTATACTGATTGAGGGAGAGAGTTTGGTGCCAAATCATTGGACTTCCCCTCAGACTGGGATCATAAACAGTGTCAGGAATGAACCTAAGCCTCCAGACTAGCTGTCGATTGAGGAGTCCCTAGCGGGCAGAAGAGTGTGAGACTTATTGTTTTATTTTCCCCAACCTAAGCCTTCAGACCAGCTGTCAATCAAGAACATGCACTAAATAAATTTTTGTTGCCCAGTCTTCTCTTAAGTACATTTAACTGAATTCAAAGAACCGTTTGAATACACTCTGCTCCAGAACAGCAATAAATGCTGGCCTAGCCAACAATGCCCTCATCTTATTATTATAATTATTATTATTATTATTATTATTTATTAATAATATCAGTAGTAATAGAAGGTAAACTGAGAAACTTGTATATAAAATGTACAGTTGTTAATTGAATGTTGGATTATAGCAAGCAGAAATATCTAATTAAATTTTGCTGTCCCTATACTTTGCACAATATATTTTGTAAATCCTTGAGATTTATGGCTGGTAAAATGTTACAATAATTAACTTGGTATGTTCTAATTTTTGTATTTTCAGCCATTATTCTGAACCTTTCATCCCACACATCCCTGAAATTGAACATTTCAAAGGACAGAAAATGCACAGTCATGAGTACAGGTTTGCTGAGCCTTTCACTGGGAAGAATGTGGTTCTCCTTGGTGCTGGTCCATCTGGAACTGATATAGCATTGGAGTTATGCTCAGTTGCAAAACAAGTTGTCTTGATACACAATCATTCACTGATAACTTCCTCAATGCCCCCAAATTTCCTGCAGGTGAAAGGTCTGAACAGATTTTCAGAGACTGGAGTGATTTGTAATGATGAAATGGAGTATCCTGCAGATGTATTCATGTTCTGTACTGGATATAAATATTCTTTTCCATTTCTTAGTAAAAATGTCTGCTTAGAGGTCAAAGATCAAAGAGTTGCTCCACTTTACAAACACATTGTTCATACAACCTTTCCAACTCTCTTTTTTATTGGCTTATGCATGACTGTTTGTCCTTTTCCTTTGTTCCACTGCCAAGTCTTGTTTGCTCTGGCATCTTTAGATGGTACCCATAAGCTACCACCAAAAGCAGAAATGGATGCAGTTACAGAGGATGAATACCAGTCCTGTTTGCAAAATGGAATTCCTCACAGACATTTTCATAAATTGGACAGTCGTCAATGGGGCTATAATGCTGAGTTAGCCCAGTTATCCAAAACTGACCCCTTAGCACCTGTTACAAGGGATCTGTATGAAGCAAATAAGAAATTTAGAAAACAAGATCTGTGTAATTATAAAAGGTATAATTACAAGATAGTAAGTCATGATACATGGATAACAGTGAAGCCTAAACCATTATAAACTTGACTGTCACTTCTTTGATTTGCATCTTCCATCCATCAGACTATCAGCCAGCTAGATATGTTCTATGGAAACCATAGAACATATGAAGCTCTGCAGTGTACAATATACAGTATAGAGGAAAAGTGGTCAAAGATTTGCATTGTCTGAAAGCCTGTCAGTTTTCTTTCTATATACTTAAGTGGATGGATTATTAGATATACTTACTCGTGTGTGATTTGAGTAACCCTTCCAGTAGTTTGTTTTATTTGTATTTGTTGCATTAAAGCAAGCTTACTTACCCAATCTAAATAGCCAGCTGTTGTTGGGAAAATGTGCAAATGAAAAGAAGTACTTTTGCACATTGAATCCCATTTCTTGTAAAGTCATAGAAACTATGCCATTGCATCAGTTTGTTTTTCTTTTGTTAAATGTTATTTGCTTCTTCTAGTGTTTTGCCAATGTTTGGGACAAATCATTTAAGACTGTATAAAGGGGTCGTTTAACTCAGACAGATGGTAGAGAATTGATTGCTCAGGTTTCTCAGAATTACACTAACAAAATTCTATAAAGTTTCAAGCTGGTCTTGATTTCAGACCATGTATGCAAGAAGGAGCTATAGTGTTTGTTTAAAAAAAAAAATCGTAATTAATTCTTTATTAAATTGGCAGCCCTATAGAGAGCAAATAAACAAAATATTATACAAGATACCAATTGGAATTTTGCATTCAGTGGCAAGTGTAAACCTCAGTTTGGTGCGTAAATAGTCTATACCCTTTGGGTCTGATCCATAAACTATAGGCTGCATCATACAAGATAACTGCATCAGCTGGTCTACACCATTCACCTGATAAAGGCTTTAAGTACTGTATAAAATGGAATATTCTATTCATTCCTTATTAGCTAAAATATTTGCACAAACACAATGCAATGACTTACCAAATCTGCCTTAGGTTGCCAATATGTCTTAAAGAATGCATGCATCATATTTTCTACAGTAAACATAACATAGTTATTCTCAACAGTTAGGGCTTTCTCTCCTGATATTGGATACCTAAGTCTTCACATGAATGACCTGTTGGAAACCAGATGAAGATGATGTGCAGGAATTTGCAATTCTGCAAAAGTATTTGTGGATATTATTCCTCGTAGTTATATGCATGTCACTTTTCAGTTCACAAGCACACTTTTTAACTTTTGTGAGATGATGAACTGGACCAGCTGTAGGATTATTTCACAGGAGCAGCCATCTTGGTTCTATTCAAATTCTGGGATTCTTTCCCACTGCCTGTATTCATGGGATCATACTTGAGCAGAAGCAGGCTGCCTATGATGAAAAATCATTACTGATTTTGGTAAAATCTGCAAGCAAGAGCTGATGAGGTAATTCTGATCAGCTTTCATTGAAAACCATCAGAACGATATACAAAATTCTGTTTTAAGCCATAAGCATTTAGTAAATTAAAAGTCATTTTGTTTTTCATCATATGTTGTTATATCATCAAAACTAGCACTCTGAATAATAGAACAAAGTAATGCAGGTGTTTGAACTATTATGAAACTTTGAAAAGTGATAACTTGAAACATTAACTCTGCTTCTCTCTGTAGATGCTTCTAGAGCTGCTGAGTCTCTTAAGTATTCTTTACTTCATAAATTTTAGTTGGATAGAGCAAAATAAAATTTGACAAATGTAAATGTAAATTTTTGATTGCTATTTCCTTGCTATTATAAGCTTGTATTTATGAATGCATTCTAATCAAATTGGTATGCTTTATTGGTCAGAATATTGAGTACAGGAGTTGGGAGGTCATGTTGCAGCTGTACAGGACATTGGTTAGGCCACTGTTGGAATATTGCGTGCAATTCTGGTCTCCTTCTTATCAGAAAGATGTTGTGAAACTTGAAAGGGTTCAGAAAAGATTTACAAGGATGTTGCCAGGGTTGGAGGATTTGAGCTATGGGGAGAGGCTGAATAGGCTGGGGCTGTTTTCCCTGGAGCGTCGGAGGCTGAGGGGTGACCTTAGAGGTTTACAAGATTGAGGGGCATGGTTAGGATAAATAGATAAAGTCTTTTCCCTGGGGTCAGGGAGTCCAAAACTAGAGGGCATAGATTTAAGGTGAGAGGGTCAAAATATAAAAGAGACTTAAGGGGCAACTTTTTCATGCAGAGGGTGGTACGTGTATGGAATGAGCTGCGAGTGGAAGTGGTGGAGACTAGTACAATTGCAACATTTTAAGAGGCATTTGGATGGGTATGTGAATGGGAATGGTTTGGAGGGATATGGGCCGTGTGCTGGCAGGTGGGCCAAGATTGGGTTGGGATATCTGTCGGCATCAATGGGTTGGACCAAAGGGTCTGTTTCCAAGCTGTACATCTCTATGACTCTAATAATACATTCACATACTGGTTGATAACTATGCATAATATTACAAAGTATTTCCAGCATAGAAACAGGCAATTTAGCCTAAAATGTCCACACCAGATTTATCTTCTATCCAAGCCTCCTTCCACCCTTTGTTCAATCTCATCAATATATCCACGTTCTTTGTATTATGAGTGTTTGTGTAATTTCCCATTTAATGCTGCTATGTTCTGGGTAAATACGTTTATCCTGAATGTTTTATTGAATTTTTAAGTGATTATCTTACATTTATGGCTTAGTTTGGTCTTATCATCAAGTGAAAAAGCTTCCCTATCAAACTACTCCTTAAATGTCAAATCTTAAATTCCTCTATCAGATCACCCTCAGTCTTTTGTTTTTCTTTAGAAAAGGGGATTCAGCCTATTCAATTTTTCCTTGTTATTATCAGTTTTCTATCATTTCAGAATATTTTTATTGTATTTTCCCTAATGCATCTGATTTCCATACAGTGTGCCAATTATGGTCTAGACAAAGTTATATACTTTAACAGAAATTTAACATACCTTCTCTGCTTTTCAGTTCAATATCTCTAGAACTGAAACCTAGTGCCTTGTTTTCTTTTTATTTTATAATGTGTGGAATATAGGTTATCTATATTGAAATTAATTTGTCAATTATGTGCCCATTGTGCAAGTTACTTAATCTCTTCAGTTGATTTAATACTTTCTATAGAGCAACCATTTTTTTTGTGAAGTAACATTGTACTATAACAGTTATTCTTAAAGCTGATCATGTCACAACCTTAAAATGCTTGGGCAACAGCATATTTAACAAATTTATAAAATTTGTGGTTACAAATCAGCACCTATTAATAGTGCTGTATGAATATAATCTGTCAAATGTCTGCAGGTATTTGTTGTATGTTAACAATATAGTAATGAGTCTAACACAATATGGATTTAGCCTGATGACTGATAAATAGAAAACAGAATTCCAATGAAGGGTTAGATCATTGCACTGGTATATAATACTGCCTTCACCTTTGGAAACCACCAAGAGGTAATGGAACTTCTTAACCATGTAGTAATTCTCAAATAAATTTAAAATGTCTGATATTGCTAGGATAACTTTTGTTTTTGTTTTGAAAAACATAGCACTATTTGACTTACTGATCATAATTTAATGTAAGGATTGGCCAAAACTGCAATGCAATATATAGTAGCAACCTACTTCTAATTGACTCATACGGATATTCAAGTTAGGAGTAGAAGTAGGCCACTCATCCCCACAAGCTGGCTCTGCTAATCAATAAAAATAGGGTTGATCTGATTATTTGACATTTGATCCTACCTCTGGTAACCTTTCACCCCCTTGATTTTTCAAGAACCTGAGTCGATAAAGTGTGGTACTAGAAAAAGCATATCTTTACCTCTCTCAAAAATATTGAACGCCTCTGCTGCCATTGCCTTATGAGGATGTTTTCCAAAGATGCTTGACCTGTGTGTGTGTGTGTGTGTGTGTTGGGGGAGGGGTGGGGGGGTAGTATTCTCTTAAATGAGTACTGTTTCTTAGACAATTACGCCTAGTTTTAGGTTCTACCAGAAGGGAAAAGAATTGTTCTTTCCACATCCACCCTGCCACGATTGCTCAGGATTTGTGATTTACATTATGGAAGTTATTTTCTCAGTAAACAGTTGCTGCATGTTTCTTTTTCTTTTTCTCTTCCCTTATTCCTATTTTGCCCTTACCACTGGACAGTAGATGCTGCTGAAAAGGCAGATAAAGGTAGTATTTAGAAGATGAGAAATCGTAGCTGATGAATGGAGAGTTGCACAGCTTGAGAACAATTGGGACAACTGTTCCTACCATTATATACTTCCCTATATCATGATGATATGGCTTAGAGTGCTAATTCATCTTCTGGAATTATGTGGTGACATTTCCGTCCTATCAGACCATCATTCCTCCTCATGAAACTCACTCTCTCACAAGTTGCAGAACCTATCAAGCACCAACCAATAAGAAATGGGCCCTGAATCGTGTGTAGTATATTACGCACAACAAAGCCTAGAATTTTATGGCATTTCTTGCTGGTAAATTGACAACTTAACTCTTCCCCACCACCATCACCCCCACCCCTTTTAAGGAGCTGCCCTTGCCAAGATTCTCTCTGTAGCAGATTTTCTTCACATGATGTTTCTTGGTAAAGAAAATATCCCAAAGTAAAAACTTTCTTCCCAAGCAAATAAATTTAAAAGCGATTTTTTTTTAAAAAAACAAAGTTTAAATAGATTGTCAGCAGTTATTGATGACGGCTTCTCCTTGGATTCCACGTAGGTTAACACCCAATCTGAATAAACCTTGTACTACCTTTTATAATAAAAATAAACAATCAGATATGGTGAGAATAGAATTTAATTATTCGGAATTGTACATCAAAAGAGAATTTGTGGGACGGAAGATAGAAGCAGACTTTGTGTCCTTTAGGGGAGAAAAACACTTTATAGAACGGAACATTTTCTGTTTGGGGTTGATTCAGTTCAATTAGATATTTTTCTTTTGGTGGATTTTTCTTCCCTCTGCTGTCGGAAACTCATGTCAAGTTTAAATACTCCCGACGAGACTCCAGCAAGCGGATCTCTATCTCCTAATTGGGATAGGGATTGTTATTATTAACCATAGTGCCAGCTGGTCTCCCCATGCAGTTGCGATGGGATTCTAATCGCATTGTCTCAAAAGCGACAACCAGCAGCACCTCCCTTGTAAATCATGGATTCATGATCTCGCTTCTGACACCAGGATTTCGGAATCTTGCGAGATTTTACCGTTGCGTGCTGCCAGCCAGAACTATCGGTTGATGATTTTGGGGCCACGTGATTTAAATTGTCTGCAACAAGAATTGCACGGTCCCAGGAAATGTTTACACGAAGCAATTTAATTGCAAAAAAAACGTATGGCAATTATTAACCATTTTGTCTGTTGCAGTTCTTCATCATTGCCTTATCAACACTAGGTGGTGTTTAGGGATTTTTTTTCCCTTTGTTAAAATGAAAATAATGTTGGGAACACAAAATGAAATAGAATTGTAATAATGCATCGTTCCAGGTTTTTTTTTGCTTGATTTTGACTTTTTGACAATTGAATTGTATAGAAAGCTCATGTCCAGATGGTGTCTCTCCTGTTAGCTCTGTTTCGAACAAAGCATCCTATCAATCATTTTGGATGATTCCCAATGCACATTATTCCAAACAGGGACACGCTTTGTAGATGTATAGAAAGGAACAAATTACATGCTATTCACACAAAATAAAGAAACATTTAAACACACACATGACACTGTGTGCCATATTTCTAAGGATGACTATTTTTGACAAGTTAAGCCGATTTGAATCGTTGGCAATGGGCCAGAAGAGAAATAGTGGAGCTAATTAGACTTACTGCGAGTTACAGGTAACACACCATAAACACATTTTTTAAAAACACATTGATTAAAGCGACTGCCATTGCGTTTGATGTCTCATCCACCTAGCCCCCGCTCAAATCAAGCTACAAAGCCTTGGACGAAAATAATGGCCATGAGGAAATGTAATCAGAAAATAGCGGGCTAGCTAGAATAATTCTGTTCTGCCTCAAGGCTGGTCTGTCCTTATTGATGAATGTATCATTTAGTAACGTGCAAGCACACACATATTCAGTGCAATCAAAAATTGGTCACGTAATCGACGAGATAAAACAATTCATTTTCATAAAACAATTCATTTAAATAAAGACTGATGTTACAGTTTATAATGCACGTCACCGTCTTAACACTATTTGCAATATTTCGTGGTTCCATGTGTTTCAGTAAATACAACGCTGTTGTTTACTGGCCGCCCTTCTAATTGATAAGAAGGAACTAGGCCTCCAGCTCTCGAATTGCAGAATACAAATGAATTCGGCAACGTAAATTACAGTAAAAATAAAATATGTACAATATTTACGAAGCTACATAGCGAATTGTTTATTTTGTTATTTAAAATAAGCAGTATCAACTGGAAGCAATAAATGTTATATTTTAAAAAGAATACACTAATAATAAACATAAATACCAAAATTCAGATGTAAATGTACACAGAGCTCATCCTCAGCATAACTAACACTGACCATTTTCTGAATGCACGGAAGCACGCTCGGTGAAGCTATATAAAAAAAATCCCAGCGTTGAGAGATTAGCCTGGTCTCTATAGCAGTAACAGATCCGAGCAATGGGATTCACTAAGTGTACATGAACATTACGCAAGATCCTGCGCCTTCAATCCATCGAGAAGGGGTTAGAGGGACCCTGTTCGCTCTAACAGGATTTTAAAAATCAGGACTCAGGACAGAGAGAGAGAGAGAGAGAACCATCTCGGAAGATCCCTTGATTCAGTACCATCTAGTCCAGACTGCTCTGAAAACACAAGCATCCTCCCTCCAGCATTAGAGCAATGCTGCAAGATTGGAAAAAAACATCAGGTCTGTTGTTTTTCTCTTGAGGTGTCGAGACGCATTGCTGTGCCAAAAGGCGTAATCCTCCTAACCAACTGAATCTCGTCGTTTCTTTAGAAGATTTCCTTATAAATATGACAGCAGTTTTGAATATTTATCACAGGCGGTCGAGTCCCAGATGACTGGATTTTGTAGTAACCGACCGTTGGGTAATTTTTGCTGGATCCATTATCTTTGTTGAAGGCGTTGCTTGTGTTTCTTCTTTCTTGTTTGTTTGTGTTTTGTTGCCCGGCTGCTTTAATTGTCCAGGCGCCTTCTTGCTCTGAATTGTGATCCTCATTTCATGCATGTCCAGGGGTGGCAGGTTCGATTTTGACGATGGAGGGTCGTATTGTGGAGGTTGGGAAGATGGCAAGGCTCATGGACATGGCATCTGCACCGGCCCAAAGGGCCAAGGGGAGTACGCGGGCTCTTGGAGCCATGGCTTCGAGGTGGTTGGAGTGTACACCTGGCCAAGTGGTAATACCTACCAGGGGACATGGGCACAAGGAAAGAGGCATGGCATCGGAGTGGAGAGCAAGGGAAAGTGGGTCTACAAAGGCGAATGGTGCCATGGTTTCAAAGGACGATATGGGGTTCGGGAGAGCATTGGCAGTGGAGCCAAGTACGAAGGGACCTGGAACAATGGACTACAAGATGGATACGGAACAGAGACCTACAGAGATGGAGGTAGGAAAAGGAAACTTAATCAGTGTTTCAATGAATCATACTTCCCAAAATAAAAGGTTTTTGGAGGCGAGGAACATGGTGGCAGCAATAAAGCTGTATTCAAACGTTTTTGGGCGTGCCGAAAAGTTGATAATTGGAGGTGGCTATCTTAGGGGGAGCCCAGGATCAACAACACTGCGTATAATGTATAAAATCGTTCTAAACTCTGCAACGTTTTCCATGACAAATTCTAAATTCCAAATTGAGGACGTGTGAGGTTTCAGAGTCGGTTAATGTTACTCGCTGGTGAAACTGGACAACTCAATTCCAGGCCCAATCGTAAAGAACAGCTACAATGTTAGGTATCTAATCAGAACAGAAAGAATCGGTGCAAGACCCACAGGCGGAAACTAAAAAAATAAGATTTAAATTTACACCCTTGTTAAAAAAAAACGTGCAGCTCAGGTTGAACTCCTAACAGACCCCATAATTGTAAATTTGTTCAACCATCACCAATTGTTAAAGGAGGGAAACTTGACAAAAACCGACTAAGGAGGATGCTTATTAGAATAAGTAAAACGAGAATTGTCAGATCAAGGGAAAGTGGGATGCAATGCAAGAAATTGATCACCCACAAAACACTGTTACATTCATTATTTATCTGCAATACCAGATGTGGATGATTGGTTGGTTCTCCACGGTAACAGAAAACCAACACCAGAGAGAAACGTAATTTTGAATGTGCATAAAGCAACCATTAAGCTAGACAAGCAAAGAACATCATGAGCTGTAATCATTTGGTTCCAGACAGGAATGAGAAGATGGTTTGAGGTGAACGCAAAGACGTTGTGATAGGCTAGTGATGACTAGGCAAAGATTTTAAATTAAGACGCGGGTCTGCTGAGTTTGCAGAAACCGTGTAATTATTGCATCTAAGTTTTCGATTTATACGCCTAAACACCGGTTGTGTTTCCTTGGCGACTGTACAACACGTTTTCCGCATCGTGCATTGTGGAATAATTTATTCTTAGCGCTATTGTGATTGTGGGGCTACTGTATCCAGATGTAATCTGAAGGAGTGGAGAAGCTATTGGGTGTGCTTCAACTTTGCGTGATATAAACTGGCATAAGGATTTAATCCGCTTGTCGACGGTCTTAGTAAAGTCACCGTGCCACCAAATATCTTTGTGAAACATGCATGAGATAGGAAATAACCAGACTTAAAAATCCAAGAGCCCTTCAGGGGACCTGACAATATGTACACGGAATTATAGATATCGTGGCACATATTTAAGGGATAGTTTTTGTAGGACCAAGAAAATGATGTGATGCTGTTAAAAGAAAGATTTCTGATGAGTATACAATCAATTATTAATTTATAAGAAACCACAAACAAGTCTTTATTGAATGATTCCGACTACACTACGCTATGGGTTTAAATTACAAAAAGTATGATGGAAAGGGAAGTTTGTTGGATGAAAGCAAAAGCGAACGTAACCAGAAAGATGTCAGAGAATTCATGAATTACCCAATTCCTGCAGCAGACAGTGCACAGGGAAAACTGGCATCACCTCAGCCTGAACTAGGGAAAAACCTCACAGACGTTATTAACATACTAACTTTCATATCCTTGTGGGAATGGCAAAACGTACCCTTTCATTGACACCCTCATTGGTTTGGCTCAACTGGTCCTCACCATTAACAATTTTTCCTTCGAATCCTCCCACTTCCTCCAGACAAAGGGTGTAGCCATGGGCACCCGTATGGAACCCAGCTATGCCTGTCTCTTTATTGGCTATGTAGAACAGTCCATCTTCCATAGTTACACCGGCACCACTCCCCACTTCTTCCTCCGCTATATTGATGACTGCATTGGCGCCACCTTGTGCTCCCGCGAGGAGGTTGAGCAATTCACCAACTTCACCAACACATTCTACCCTGATCTTAAATTCACCTGGGCCATCTCTGACACCTCCCTCCCCTTCCTGGACCTCTCCATCTTCATCACTGATGACCGACTTAACACTGACATTTTTTACAAACCCACTGACTCCCACAGCTACTTGGATTGCACCTCGTCCCACCCTATCTCCTGTAAAAATGCCATCCCGCATTCCCAATTCCTTCACCTCCACCGTATCTGCTCCCAGGAGGACCAGTTCCACGACAGAACACATCAGATGGCCTCCTTCTTTAAAGACTGTAATTTCCCCTCCCATGTAGTTGAAGATACCCTCCAATGCATCTCATCTATGTCCCACACTTCCGCCCTCAAACCTCACCCTTCCAACCACAACCAGGACAGAACCCCCACCTCGGTTCCTCACCTTCCATTCCACCAACCTCCACGTATCATCTGCTGACATTTCCATCACCTACAAACAGACCCCACCACCAGGGTTTTATTTCCCTCCCCACCCCTATCCGCTTTCTGCAAAGACTGTTCCCTCCGTGACTACCTGGTCAGGTCCATGCCCAACTCAAACAACCCACCCTCCCCTCCTGGCACCTTCCCCTGCTACCACAGGAATTGCAAAACCTGCACCCACACCTCCTCCCTCACCTCCATCCAAGGCCCCACAGGAGCCTTCCACATCCACCAAAGTTTCACCTGCACTTCCACAAATGTTATTTATTGTATCTGTTGCTCCCGATGCGGTCTCCTTTACATTCTTTAGGGAACATCTCCAGGACAACCCCACTGCCCTGTGGCTGAACATTTCAACTCCCCCTCTCACTCTGCCGAGGACATGCAGGTCCTGGGTCTCCTCCACCGCCACTCCCTCACCACCTGATGCTTGGAGGAAGAATGCTTCATCTTCTGCCTCGGAACACTTCAATCCGAGGGCATCAATGTGGACTTCATCAGTTTCCTCATTTCCCCCTCCCCCCACCTTACCCAAGTTCCAACCTGCCAGCTCAGCACCATCCTCATGATCTGTTCTACCTGTCAATCTTCCTTCCCAACTATCCAGCCCCACCGCCCCCGTCCTATTTATCTCTCCACCCCTGAGGCTCCCTGCCTCGTTCCTGATTAAGGGCACCTGCCCGAAACACGATTTTCCTGCTCCTCGGATGCTGCCTGACCTGCTGTGCTTTTTCGGCACCACTCTAATCTTGACTCTGATCTCCAGCATCTGCAGTCCTCACTTTCACCTAATCATTTTTATTGTCCAGCTCACTGAGCCTACAGTAAAATATGTAAATATGAATTATTGTTAAGTATTTGTAGATGTTTTCTTTTATTTCTGGAATCACTCTTCCATCTGCCCAACTATAGGCTTTATATGAGTTGAAGCAGAAAAATATATTCACTTTTGTACCAACCTCTTGAACTAAGCCTTTGGCCAGTCTTATGTCTCAGTAGTATCAGGTTTGCGAAATAAGTTTCCCATGAAGCGCCTTTGGACATTTCATTGCAGTGAAAGGGAGATATAACAAGTTGTTGGTTTACACTGTGATCATTGGTCTTTTAATGTGAGGATAGGAGGAATATATATCTATATCTAAATAACTTAATATGTAAACAAGTACTTTCTGTCCACACACTAGGCTATCGTTTCTGATCCAGACATTTATAAGAACTCCTCAGTCTACAAACTCTTCTAGGAAACAGCAGTTAATCAGTAATTGACCTTAGAATTTACAGCAATTCAACTTTGTAGTTTAAAGGGTCAGGTAATTAAACATAACTGAACCCCAGGAGCACAATAACATAGATTGCAAGGTATAGCACCTCTGTCATTATAAATCAGAGTACTAACTCTGTCAGTCTATTACAGAAAATAACCCATGTTTCCAAACATAATAGGACTTTTCATTTTATTGTTTTAAAATTTTATTAAAACCCAATGCACGCGGATTAAATTGCATGCAATAAAATGCCACAAACACCTGTGTAATGCCTCCAATAAATGTGGAATATAAAATATTTTATAATAATATGAATAAACATCATGATACCCTGTTCCATGAAATGTACAAAAATGCTATTATATAATTGCTAAATTTTCAAAAGAAACATTGCTTTCAACAATACTTATGGCATTAGTTATTTTTCAAAATGGTCTCAATTGGAGGAGAAAGCCTTTTAATGGCAAAGATATTAGGACTTGAGCACAGTAACATGAAACGTGAAACAAGAACAAAAAAGGCAATAAGTATGCAAATAGAGTCAATATTAACAGTAGTTGGAGTCGCAGCTAGATAGGATAGTGAAGAAGGCATTTGGTATGCTTTCCTTTATCGGTCAGAGTATTGAGTACAGGAGTTGGGAGTCATGTTGTGGCTGTACAGGACATTGGTTAGGCTGCTGTTGAAATATTGCGTGCATTCCTGGTCTCCTTCCTATCAGAAAGATGTTGTGAAACTTGAAAGGGTCTGGAAAAGATTTGCAAGGATGTTGCCAGGGTTGGAGGATTTGAGCTACAGGGAGAGGCTGAATAGGCTGGGGCTGTTTTCCCTGGAGCTTCGGAGGCTGAGGGGTGACCTTATAGAGGTTTACAAAATTATGAGGGGCATGGCTAGGATAAATAGGCAAAGTCTTTTCCCTGAGGTAGGGGAGTCCAGAACTAGAAAGCATAGGTTTAGGGTGAGAGGGGAAAGATATAAAAGAGACCTAAGGGGCAACTTTTTCACGCAGAGGGTGGTTTGTGTTATGGAGTGAGCTGCCAGAGGAAGTGATGGAGGTTGGTACATTTAAAAGGCATTTGGATCGGTATGTGAATAAGAAGGGTTTGGAAGGATATGCTGCAGGTGGGACTAGACTGGGTTGGGATATCAGATCAGAATGGATGGGTTGGACTGAAGGGTCTGTTTCCATGCTGTACATCTCTATGACTCTAATGCCTATATCTGGAGTAAAATATGGAACTAGTTTGCAATAAAATTAGGCTGACATACTTGTTACCTATCCCTTAAACTATGATTCACTTAAAAAGCATTGATTCTCAAAGTCATGCTACCAGGACACATTTGCACTTTTCGGAAAATCATTTTCTGTAATTTAGTAGCTTTACACTAAAATGGCCTCAAAGTAGAATCTAAATCCATTGCCATAGCTATGGTGTGGCCAGCTTAAATTTAAAAGAGGCTTCTTCTCAGGTGTCCAATGGTCTCAGGTAATGGACTTCCTGTAATATAGATATATTCATCCAATGATCTAAACATGACATTGATTGCCATTTTAGCAGAATTGGTCAGAATCTATACAGGGTCTAATCTCTTCTATGACTGAAGAAGCCAAAATGTCTTCCAAAGTAAATGTGACAGTACATTTGTGAGTCCAAAATGTTGAAAATGAGACAACATTTCACTTCAGTCCAGCACCACCAAACTCCACAATCACCTTCACCTCACTGCACACCCTTCAGCAAGTTACATTTAAGGTCAATCTGGATGTCTTGATGCCTCAATCAGATGAATTGCACCATAGCATTTGTTTATGCCTCACAGAATTTGAATCCCAAACATAGACCTACAAAGTTTAGTGGAGGGCTGGAGCTTCTTGGTCACTGAAACAGGCAGGAAACCAATTCTGTCATTTGGTTACGCAAACATGAAAAGCACCCGCTTGACTTTAAATTGTGTTGGTTGCATCCTGATTGAAATGGTTAACTGGGATCATCAAATACTATTGTGGGAAGAAAAACTTCCAGTTGCTTGATACACATAAAATCAATGAATGCCATACACAATATTAATGGATTAGGGTAGTGATAGTGGGAGATTTATTAACTAGGGTCTTCATAGTGTGAAACGTTTAGAGGGAGCAGAATACATAAAATACATTGAGTAGAACCTTTCAAGCCAGTGTGAAGAAGCCTGTACAAGAGAGGGTGTGGTTCTGGATTTGATTTTAGGTAATGAAGCTGAGCAAATTGTTGAAATGTCAGTGGGGGACCATTTTGCAGACAGCGATCATACCACTGTATTCAATATTCTTATGGGTCTGAAATCAAAGTTCCAAACTGAGGGAAGGCTGATTTTCATAAGATCAGGTATGAATTGGCCAGAATAGACTAGGACCAGATACATTTAGGTAAATCTGTGTCAGAGCAGTGGGACGCATTCAAGAAGGAAATAAGGAAAATACAGAAAGATGCTCCACTAAAGATAAAGGGTGAGGCAAATAAATCCTGTGAACTCTGGATATCATGGGATATACAGTATTGGATAAGAGGAAAAGGGAGACCTATAGCAAATACTGAGGGCTGTAAACACCAAAAACCCGAGAGGAGTACAGAAGGTGCAAGAAGGATCTTCAAAAGGAAGTTGTGAAAACAAAAACGGGACATAAAAGAATAATGGCAAGTGAAAGAAAGGAAAATACAAAGCTATTTTACAAGTACATTAAGTGTTCTGTGAAGGGAAAGAGTAGGCCCCATTAAGGACCACAGTAGTAATTTGTGTATGGAGCCAGAGGACATAGGTAGGGTTCTAAATTAATATTTTGTGTCAATGTTCACTCGTGAGAGGAAAGTATGAGTACAGAAATCAGGGAGAAGCATAGAGATATAATTAAATAAATTAAAACAGACAGAGAAGAGGTTCCAAATGGTCTGGCAGGCTGAAAAGTAGATACATTTTCAGGGCCAGTGAAATGTAACCCTGGCTGTTGAATGAGGTAAGGGGGGAAATGGCATTCCTCTCTGGTCACAGGATGGGTGCTGGAGAACTTGCCAGCAGCCATTGTGTACCACCTTTCAAGATGAAAGGAAGAGATAAAACAGGAAACTACAGATCAGTCAATCTAAACTCTGGGGAAACTACTTGGAAGCAATTCTGAGGGACAGAATTAACCTGCACTTGGAAGTGCTGGGAATAATTAAGAACACTCAGCACGCTTTTGTTAAGGGGAAATCATGTCTGACAATTGAAATGAAATTTTCAAAGAGGTGTGTAGATGAGAGCAATTCATTTGGACTTCAGCAAGGTTTTTAATAAGGTCCCGCATGGGAGCCAGAGTATTGTGTCCAGAGTATTGTGTCCATATTCCACTTTATAGGAGGGATATGATTACACTAGACAGATTGCATGGGAGATTTACCAGGATGTTGTTTGGGCTAGAGAGATTTCGTTCTGAAGAGAGATTGGATAAACTGGAAGTTGTTTTCTTTAGAACAGAAAAGACCAGAGCATGGGGCACGTGGTTGAGATTATGAGGGGGAAATAGACAGAGTAGAGAGGAAGGAATGTTTCCCTTTGGTGAAAATATCAATGACCAAGGGGTATTAAGATAAGGATAGGAGGTTTAGAGAAGATGTGACAAAAGTGCTTTTCACCCAGAGGGTGGTGGGAATCTGGAGCTCACTGTCTGTAAGAGTGGTAGAGGCAGAAACCCTCATAACATTTAAGAAGTATTTATATGTGCACTTGCAATGCCAAGGTATACAAGGCTATGGGGCCAAGTGCTAGCAAATGGCTTTAGAGTAGTTAGGTGGCTGTTTTAATGGGTGCAGACACAATGGGATGAAAGGCCTTTTTTCTGTGCTTAAGACCTCCATCACTCTATTCCCTCTTTGATTGACCGAGGTAATCATATTATTCCCTCTGTGATAGAAAATCCACAGATAATGGTATGCAACAATGCAGCAGACACAAGAACTATATGTTTTCCAGAATGCACATACATCATTGTGCAGTATATGAAGGCCCTCCCAGCGACATGGAACTGCCTGAGGACTTTTATTCATGCTTTACACATAGACCTAAACTTGTTTTTGAAGGAATACATACTTCCACAGTTGTAAAATATATAAAATATTATTAGGAATTTGGTAGAAATTTGAATGCTTTGGCAGTTTCAATAGAAGTGTTGCAACGTCCCTTGATCTTCTGCTAATTTTGGTACATTCCTCTCCAATGCAGTCTATCAAAACATATATTTGCATTGATCCCACCATCATTTTCCACGTTGCTTGGGTTGGACTGGATAACTTTCAATAATGTCATTGAATCTATCATTAGCTTTATATCAAAACCAAAAGAACTGCGGATACTGTAAATCAGAAACTAAAGCATAAATTGCTGGAAAAGTTCAGCAGGTCTAGCAGCACCTGCGGAGATAAATCAGAGTTAACATTTCAGGTTGAGTGTCTGTTTATCAGAGGGTCTGAGGAAGGGTTACCCGACCTGAAACGTTAACTCTGATTTCTCTCCACAGATGCTGCCAGACCTGCTGAGCTTTCCTGGCAATTTCTGTTTTTATTACCATTTTATCACCACCTACAGAAAAAATATTTATCCGTGGCTGGATGAAATATGTGGCCAAAAGGAAAGGAAGACTACAAGGGGTACAGGACAACAAACATTGGTAGTGCACTGTCAAAGTCCTATAAACTCCAGGTCATGGAAACAGCATTGCTTCCATCAGGAGTAACAGATTTAGTGGAGGTGGAGCTTTTGGATGGATACCAATTATACATGCAACAAGCTTCAAGTGCTCATTGTAATGGTACATTTTAAAACCACAATTTCAGGTCATCCCTATTCATATTTGCTAACAGCCTACCCTCTAAAACAATCTTTTCTATCAATCTACTTTTTATGTTGGCAGTCTGTAACTATGGAAACACATGCTAGGCTATATATATAAATTTATATGAGCTGTGACAAAAGCCACCATATTTTAATGCAGTTTTTGTAACAAGTCAGTTATTTCTGTTTATTTTATGATCACATAATTTCTTGCTCTGTAAGGTAAAAGTGGGATTGTTTGTGCAATTATATTTCATTATCTGAGCTTAAAATGATTGCTTGCAAGGGCATCATACTGTAGCTTAATATTACTCTAATTCAAACAGGCATCTTGCAGAGAAGTACTTGATACTAATCATAAGCTGGACCCTGGCTTAATTTTGTCCTTCCAGACTCAAGGATGCTGAGCCCGTGTAGCATTCTAATATCTGGCTATAATCAACTTAGAGCTGAAGGAGGTAAATTTTGGCCTTATTTTCTATACATTAAATATCACCTTGTTGCAAATCAGAGATGAAAATATGATTAGGAGATTGTTGCAATGTTCCTTTCAAAACCACAGAGATTTATTTTCAATTTGTTAAAATAAATTAAGTCCAAAGAGATGTCTTTTGGTGCCATATGATCCTCTTGACCAAAATGTCCTTTTTATACTTTGTATAAATAATAATTAAATACAGAAATTTAACCCAAGAAATTAAACTTAGGAAATACTGTGCATGCCCATTTGTGTACAGGGTGGGCTTCACTTGCCACGGGGAGATTCTTAATAATGGTCTAACATATTCTTCATTGAATCAAATTTAAATTTATTTTAAAAATGCTGATAAAACTTAATTTAGCTCATTTTAAGTTTTCAATTTGGCACTGACTTGAACAGAATTATCATGACGCTTAGTTATGTGAACATAAGGAGTGGCTTTTTCTCAGTCCCTGAAACACATAGGAATTAGTGATAAAGTCGGGAGAATTGTTCAAGATCGGCATTGAGGAGCTACCTGCCATTGAGAGCAAAAGGTCCTACTTTCAAACCAAGTGCTGAACAGTAAGGTGAGATAGTTTTTAGTGGACAGTGAGAAGTCTAATAGCATGGATTAACAAGTATTAACTTGTATTAATACATTATTATAAAATCTCACTTCATATGCAGTTTTCCATTCTCACATCCGCTACAGAGAAATCAGATGGCTGCAATTCACAACATGAAAGTTCAAAGAGTAATCTGGCGTTTCAAGTTTATTGCTTGCTTCCTCAGGCCTTCATCAGTTATTGACATATCAGGGCATGCTCCGTGGACAGTAATCATATGCATACCCCAACCAGTAGGACCTCCTGGTTTCCATCTTTGTTTTAGCCCACATTAATACTCATTCACTTGGATAATAATTACAAGTTCTACCTACATTAGAAACCAACGATCTCATTAAGTAAAATCCACAGTTTCCTCGTATTTATGATAACATTAAGATCGTGTACAATACCACGACTGTACTTTGTACCATATTCCTGAAACACAACATAATGGATTTGTTTTTTGACAACATGTGAAGTATAAATGTTCCATTCACTGATTTTGGCTTCCTTTGCAATTGCCTGTTCCCTCACCACTACCACCAACCACCCCCTCCCCCTCCCCTTCATTTTCACAGTGTCCTCTGGATAGGAGGTCAGAGTAGTTAAAACCAATGGCTTATCCATGATTATATGGCTGGCTGTTCTTCTCTGCTGTCATGAGTTCCTCAACCAAACTCCAAGAAAAATATATTTTGAACATTCAACAAAAATTGCATGAACAAATATCAGATTGATGATTTGATGGCATTTGATTGAGAATGTAATATTATTACCTTTGGATGTGTTTATGTGGGTTCCATACCTTAGATTTCTTTGCGAGGCCAAACTGAGAACATTGACAGATTAATAATACTTGTAGGATTACATTTTTTTTGAATATATAGAATTCGAAGTGAATACTTTAGCTGTATAATATTTAGACAATATTTAGACAATTTAGACTGGTGGGGTGCTCGCCATAGTTCTAATGAGTCTCCAGTAGATTTGCTATGAGGATGTCAGTGCATCTTTTAGTTCAGGAACAGTCATAATAACTTTTGTGATAAATTTATACCCAGCGAGGAATAAATTGGGCAAGAAAAATGTTGTTAGATGCACAAAGTCACATCAGATTGGATAGCACTGCACCCATAGAATCTAGCAAGGACAGTTATTTTTTCTCTCTTTCTTTCATTCTTAGGATGTAGTCACCTCTGGCAAGGATGACATTTATTATCCATTGTCATCTGTACAAATAAGGTGGACATGGATCTTTTTCTTAAGCTGCTGAGTTGTAATTTGATATAATTGAGTGGTTTAGTGGTCACTTCAGATGGTAGTTAAATAACAACCAAATTAACATGGGATGCAAATCATATATGGGTCAGATTGAGCAAGGTGAGTTTTTTTTTCTCTAAAGGACCTAAACAAACCAATCAAATGTTTCTAATATTGCCATGGTCACCAAATGAAGAAACAAGAATACAAGCCACTTGAGAATGCTGCAATGAGATGGAATAACAAGTTCATAGGAAGAATAACATGAAATTAAATGCACTCAAAATGCAAAGAATGATAATAAAAATACAGGTCCTTGAATAGTTAGCTATTTTAGCAGCCCTTATAAATGTAAAATATTATTGAAGAAAGCATTTTTCAAATTTCAGATGCTTATGAAATTCAAACAATATGGCTACCCAGTGGATAATCTAACTTACATCCATATTAGCAATGCCCTGAACAAAGCAGTATGACATATATCTACACTGTGAAGCATTGTGCATCCCACAGCATTGCAACTGCAATAAAGGTTGGTGGGAAAATGGAGATCATTTTCCAACTGGAGCCTGTTAAATAGCTAAATACTTCATTCATCTGCAAAATAAAATCAGAATCTGAATATTTGAACCGCTTCATGATTCTTGAGGAGCATTGACAAGGGAAGACTTTAAAACAATGGTGAAGCTGTGTGACAACCTGATGAACTGCATTGTCCATGCTTTAAAAACTCTGGGGGCAAATTTAGCCCACTGTGTCTGTCTGCAAGTGGAATGGTACAGCATTGTTAAAATTGCTTCAGTCTAATTACTACGGATTTCCAGCCAACCATCATTTTAACTGTGCATTTCTTTTAGAAAGCCTGCCCCAGCACACAATCTGCTTTTAAAACATAATGGAATTGGTCTCTCAGGTGCTCTAACAGCATATTTAAAAGGGAGCTTGGTTGGAGACAATTGGATCACAGAAATCTATGTGTTACTGTGCAGTTTGGATTATCAAGCGAGTTTTCAGCTTTCAGATTGTTTCTTTGAGATTTTTTAAAAATGTTACTTTCTCCAATTAATTATGTTTTTATTTTTAAATGATAAAATTTGATTTGAATTAAGAAAAAATATGGAGAAAAAGGTGCAGTGGCAATTTCAACAACCAATAAATGAGTTTGTGAAAGCTCAGCTGCTTATAGAAGACCATGATCCACTGAGAATCTAAAACAGACTAAACCAAAAGGGCAAGGTAAAAACAATGACTGCAGATGCTGGAAACCAGATTCTGGATTAGTGGTGCTGGAAGAGCACAGCAGTTCAGGCAGCATCCAAGAGCCCCATGCCAAAGGGTCTCATACCATTCACCACCCAGGTTCCAAATGCAGGATGGACAAAGGGAAAATTCTGCAAGGAGATTTAAGTCCTACCTGTCTCAAAGGTGTGAACAGATTGTTTATAAAATATCTACTTAGAGGAGGGACTGAGAATTGATGAGGGAGTGTATAAGGTCCCAAAACGTCCATTAAGTGAAAGTGACCACTTGTCCATTTCAGTGGCTTGAAGGTAATGATTGATGTTCATTTTCATGAAGTCTCAAATGTCAGATGTTGGTAACTTCAAACCAGCATCTATCATTCCATGGTACTGTGCATCATCTTCTCCTTTGGGAGGAATACACAGTGTTAATTGGTTGCTGGAGTCAGATATCAGCTGCTGGTAGGCTCATTAGTTAGCCTGTCAGCATTAAAAGGTAGGTAGAGAAATCCAAAATTAGAGGGCATAAGTTTTAGGTAAGAGCAAAAAGATTTAAAAGGGACCTGATGGGTAACTGTTTCACACAGAGGATGGTGCATATATGGAATGAGCTGCCAGATGAGGTGGAGGCAGATACAATCACATCATTTAAAAGGCTTCTGGCTCGGTGTATAAATAGGAAGGGTTTAAAGGAATATGGGCCAAATGGGACGAGATCAGTTTAGGTTATCTGATCAGCACAAATGAATTGGACAGTAAAGTCTAACTGTAGGTTATAACTGTATAACTCTATGACTCCATGACATGTAACTTCTGACTGGAGGAGCAGAAAGTGGTGCAGGCACTGTGTTCAGGTCTTCACAGATGAATGGTGGCAGGGGGTCTGCTTGGGCGGTGCAACAAGTGCAAGGAATGGGATATTGGCAAGTGTGTGTGGAATGATCTGTGCCAGCAGATGGGAATGTGGCACTAAGTTTGTGAGCAAGTCAGTAGGAAGGTAAAGCTGAGTTCCCAGAATAGCCACATTCAAGAATTTGGAGGGGCCTTCCAAATCCACAGACCTGTGATGGGTTTATATATACATAAATGTGACTTCAATGAGAAGGGACGGAGGGAGAGAGGAGGAGAAAAAATATGTGTGGTAGGGAGAGAGAAATTGTGAGGGAGGGAGAAATGTGTGAAGAAGAGAGGGAGGTACAGACAGTGCAAAGGAGGGAGTGAAGACGTGTGTGAGAGACAGGGAGAGAGGTTGTGTGTGTGAGATAAGTGAGTGGGAGGGAGAGAGTGTGTGAAAGAAGGAGGGAGTGAGGGTGGGGGAGATTGGAAGGATGTAGGAGGGGGAGAATGTGTTTGAAACCTGAGACTGAGCCATACATAGTGCCACACTCTACCCCCAGTCCCTACTCCTCCTCCTTCTCCCTCCTCACTTCCTCAAAAACCTATCCACAAAATCAGGATGGATGAGGAGAAAAAGCAGATTGAAGGACAACCTTCAACATGAATTATGTTCCAGCAGCTCGAAATGTGTCTCACAAGAAATGAAAGTGAGTTTAGTGTTTCCTAACATGGGCATGCCCATTCCCCTGCCCATGTGATTAGCCATGAGGCCTAATCATTTTCCCTTTCTAGCTCTGCTTCTCAACAAAAGGCAAAATAATGATTTAGCTCCTCTGCTTGGCATTTCTTGATGGACAATCTTATTAATTACTTATTTAAATAATTGACTCATTGATTGGAATTTTTCTTTGAAAGTCATGTTTACTGTTGTCCCAAACAGCTCTTGCAAGATTAAACTTATGGGACCACCAAGATCATGATTACATACACCATTGAGTTCTTCAAGTAAGGTGTAAAAATATATATAGCAACCTCCTATTCTATACCGACCAATAGTTTCTTGTATCACTGGGGTATGCTGCGGCTGTATTGGTTAGGCCACTTTTGGAATATTATGTGCAATTCTGGTCTCCTTCCTATCGGAAGGGTGTTTTGAAACGTGAAAGGGTTCAGAAAATATTTACAAGGATGTTGCCAGGGTTGGAAGATTTGAGCTTTAGGGAGAGGCTGTGTAGGCTGGGGCTGTTTTCCCTGGAGTGTTGGAGGCTGAGGGGTGACTTTATAGAGTTTTATAAAATCATGAGGGGCATGGATAGGGTAAATAGGCAAGGTCTTTTCCCTGGGGTGGGGAGTCCAGAACGAGAGGGCATAGATTTAGGATGAGAGGAGAAAAAAAATTTAAAGGGACCTAAGGGGCAACTTTTTCATGCAGAGGATGGTGCGTGTATGGAATGAGCTGCCAGAGGGAGTGGTGGAGACTGGTACAATTACAATATTTAAAAGGCATCTGGATGGGTAGATGAATAGGAAGGGTTTAGAGGGATATGGGCCAGGTCTGCTTAATGGGATTAGAGTAGGTTAGGATATCTAACTATTTGTAGGCGGCTGTACTTGGAGGAGGTAGAGCAACAGCAGCAGTTTTCATTGAATGGTAAAGACCAAGGTTAAGGCAAGGAAGGAGTAGAATGAGGGCCATCTCTATGTCTTGCAGTCAGAGATACCAAGAATGTGATAATTGAGGACCAATTTGGCAACCATTATTACTCTGCCCTCAAATTTTGCATAAAGACTTTTGGATTAACAGTTTTTATAGCATTCTTCTTCACTCCCATAATTTTGCATTTAAGGAGATTAAAACCATTCAGCAACCATATGAATGAAGCATTGAAAATAAAGAGTTTGAAGCTGCTATTAAACCACACTGTAAACCAAAGTGCCTAATGTGATTAAGGCAATTAATTTAATGGCAAACACAATAGTTGTGAATTCATTTTGCACCCAAATGTATACCAATGGTACAAAAGCGAAGCATGTCAGATGCTGTAAATCTGAAATAAAAATAGAAAATGTTAGAAATCTTCAGCAGGCCAGGTGGAATTTATGAAGAGAGAAACAGAGCTAATGGGCAGAACTTTCTTGACCCCTGAATGGTAGACTTATTCTTAGAAAAAATCTCAGGGCTGGAAAAATAGACTTACTTGCATATTCCTGCCACTGGGAAAATTTCCCAGAGGCAATCTGGGATGGCCATTGGAAGCTTAAAACCAATTTAAATAATTAAGCTTCATTTTAGGTGGGAAGCAGGTACTTTGTAACCTGCAGCTACATGAGGAGCCATAAACTCAACAGAAGCACCCTATCTGTGTCAGGCATGAGGGCCATTGTAGCTAGAGTCCCATGCTCTGGTGTTGGGGCCTTGGATAAAAGTTTATTGTGTGGCCCCAAAAACCCCTGGACAGTTTCCATTTTGTGGAGCCAGCTACCTTCCCCTTCTAAATATATTTAATTAGTTCGACCCTTCCAAGAGTGCCTCCATTTTGATGAGGCCTTGCATTCTCCTAATTGTTTTAACAATAGTACATGTCTTGATGAGGCTGCCGAGGCTCAAGAATTGGTGATTGGAATGATTCATTTGGGAACCTGACAACTATCCATAATTGATGTTGATGGAACTCTCGGAGGCTGCCTTTGGGAAAATAACTCCTCCAGTCTGAATTCCAACAAGCACAGGCCTAGGACATCCAATGGATCCAACACTAAGTTCACAAAGCCCACTGGAAAATCCCACCCAACATTTTAAGTTGAGGACCTGACACTCGATCTGTGGCCTGATAAAAAGTCATCAGCCTCAAATATGAACTTTGTTTCTCTCTCCAGATTCTATTTGACCAAATGAGTATTTCCAGAATATTCTGTTTTTTATTGGAAATCAAAGATGATTCCAAAGAAGAGATATGCTGGATTTGAAATGTTGACTCTATTTCTCTCTCCAGAGTTGGTACCAGACCTGATGAGTTTCTCCAGCTTTTTCTGTATATGTACCACATGTTGCAGCTTGGCTGAGGTTTGGGCAGTCTGGCCCAGCTAACTTCCTGACACCATGTTGAGTTGCCTTTGAACCGAGAAACTGATAAAGGAAGAGGATCAAGAATATCAGATTAAACCAGAAAAATACTTAAAAATAGATGGTGAAAGCTTCAATACGTCTTGAAAGGAGAAGAGTTTCATGAAGTTAGTTAGTATACAAGTCCACTAAGTATTTTGGAACGAAAATGGAAAGTTAGCATTTATTGCTAGGGGAATGGAATAAAAATTAGGAAAATTTTACAGCAGCTGTAAAGACCTTGGTGAGACTATATCTGGAGTACTGTATACAGTTTGGTCTCCTTTTTTGAAAGTTCAGGAAAGGTTTACTTGACTCATAACTGGAATGAAGGTCTTAAATTATCAAGATTAGTTGCATTGGTTGATGTTGAGAAGAATGAGAGGTGATTTTATTGAGCCATGTAAGTTCTGGAAGGTCCTGGATTAGGGAAATACTAGGGTGTTGTTTCTTCTTGAGAGAGAGACTAGAACTAGGGGACACAATTTAAAAATAAGTGACCTCCCTTTTAAGACAGGGATGAGGAGAATTTTATTTCCCTCAGAGGATCCTCAGTGTCTGCAGAACTCACATCCTCAGAAAACAATTAAGGCCGGGTCATTGCATTTATTCAAGACTGACATAGATAGATTTTTGATAGTTAAGAAACTCAAGAAGGGCAGACAGGAAAGTGGAGTTGAGACCACAGTCAGATCAGCCATAAATTTATGGAATGATGGAACAGGTTAAATGAGCTGAATGGCCTTCTTATGTGCCGATGAAAGTAAATGTGGTTCACTTAAAGAGTGACTACAGAGATAGTGAATGCATTGATAATGATTTTCCACAATGTCTCAGATTCTAGGACTGTCCATATGAATTGCAGAGTAGCTACATGGAATGGAAAGCATCTTTAACAAATCTGTTAGAACATTATGAGATTGTAACAAGCGGGGTAATAAGGGACATTAATGGATATTATGCATATAGATTTTCAGATATTGAGATCAAACATGATTTTATTAAATAGAGGAAGGTTCAGGGAGCTGAATTGCCTATTCCTGCTCCTGGTCTTTTATTCTTATGTTCAAAACGCATTTGATAAGATCCAATACAAGAGGTTGCCACACCAAATCAGGGTTTATGGGATTGGGGTAATATATTAACATGGATTGAGCATTGATTATAGACAGAAAATAGAGAGTAGAAATAATTGGGTTACAAGTTGGCTGGCAGTTAGTAACTTCCTTAAAGAATTCTATCAGGTTTGTCTATCACAATTTTCCATTCACAAATCCATGCTAACTATACCTACTCAGAGATCATTATTGACCAAGGGTCCATATAATAGATTCTAGCATTTTCCTTACTACTGGTGTAGGGCTGACAGGTGTGTAGTTTCCTGTTTTCTCTATTATTCCCTTCCTAAATTGAGGGGTGATATTTGCTACCTTCCAATCTTCAAGAACAATTCTCAAATTTGTAGAATTTTGGAAGATAATCTATTGTCTCCATGAATATTTCTTTCAACACTTTGGGATATGGAATGCTAGATCCTGAGGACTTATTAATCTACAATCCTATTTCTCTGTCACAACCTTCTGACACAGACTAATTTCCTTCAGTTCATAATTTTCCCTAATCCTTTGGATCTGGCAGGATTGTCCTGGAACAGAGTGGGTAGATTAGGCCCATATTTCTTGGACCTTTGAACCATGAGTGATGATCTCTTTGAGACATACAATTTTTAAGGATTTTGAAAGGATAGCGTGTTGGGAAGATGTTCCCCCTTGCCTTTAAGACTTAGAACTGGGTTGTTGGAGGCAACTGGGTGGTTCACAATCTCAGAGTAAGGGGTCAATCACTTATGACAGAAATGAGAAATATATTCATTTAGAATCTTAGGATTTGTCTACCTTAGAGTGCTGTGAATGCCCAGTCACTGAGTCCATTCAAAACAGAGATCAATAGATTCTCAAATGCTCAGGGAACCCAGGAATATGGGGATGGCACTGGAAGATAGAGATGATTTAGAAAATCAGCCTTGATTTTACTGAATGGTGAAGCAGACATGAAAGAGCAATGATTTACACTTGTTCTCATTTTTTTATGTTCTTATGGGATAAATGTGCTGATTTCCTGATACAGTAAAACAACTTTATAGAATTTTGCAAATGTAAATTTTTCAATTCTAACTATAAGCAATTACACAAAAGTGAGCGTAAAACAAAAAAGTAGTGATTGAGTCATGATCCCAGCATATTATATGAAATATTTCCTGACTAAATGCCAAGCAATCAATAATAATTTCCATTCACTGGGCAAGGATAGAAGTGCTACTGTTCATCAATGAGGAAGTACCACTGAAATATTCAATCAGGTTTTTGTCAAAAGCTGCAGCCAGCAACCACGGATCATCACAAGGTGAACAAATCAAATCCACCCAAATAATTAATTTCTTCGCCTGCTATGTCCTCATTTCACTCAGGTCTAGTAGTGCAGCTAAAAACAATATAGTTATTTTATTCTGCTTTAATTTTGAATTTCTTCCACTTATATTATACTTCCTTTCTATATGAACAGTTAAGTGGGTCTGAGAAAAATCAACTTTGAGATAAGAGTCTGCTTTGGGCGCAATCTGAAAATTGGGCATTAAGTGTTCAAGTTGGGATATAGCTCAAGTTTCCTTCTGCATAAATATAAATATAAAATCATCCATGATCAAATGGAATCAGACAGCAAAATAGAAATCAATACTTTTTTTTGCTTCTATTAAAAGTATTAATTGATGTATTCATTTAGGTATTCAGAACAACCTGGTGCAGTTTTATTGAAACAAATAAACACTTTTAATAAGGGTGGCTATTCCTTCATCTCTAAGTAACTGAGAATAAATCACTGCAAATTACTCAAACTACATTGGATTATTTAATAGTTTCTTACTAAATTACATGCATTTTTAAAATTCATGCAGGGGATATGGACTTTGATGACTGGGCCAGAATTTAATGTCCATCCCTAGTTTGCCCTTGAGAAGAAAGTGGTCTTCTTGACTGATATGCCCACAGTGCTGTTAAAGAGGAAATTTTCAGAATTTTGACCCAGAGACTGTGAGGGAACACCAAAATATTTCCAAGTCAGGATGGTCAATGGTTTAGAGGAATGTGCAACTTCTGTCCTTGCCCTTCTAATAGGTAGTGGTCTTGGGTTTAGAACATACTATCTAAGGGACCTTGGTGAATGTTGCAGTGGACTTGTGGAGGGTACTTGCACTGCTGCTACTATGAATAAATGTAGGCGAGGGAATAAACGTTTGAGGATGTGATGCCAATCAAAGAGGTTGCTTCTTAAGTGTTGATAGAGCTAAAGCTATCCAGGCAAGAGGGAGAACTTCATCACACTCCTGATCTGTTCTTTGTAGATGGTGGATGGACTCTGGGGCGTCAGGAGGTGAGTTGTAATTCCTAGGCTCTGACTTGTTCTTGTAGTTGTAGTATTTATATGGCGAGTCGAGTTCAATTTCTGGTCACTGTAATTCCCAGGATGTATAATCTGTAAAATTGTTGAAACAGGCCTAAATAGGCCTGTGTACATAAAAATAATTTCAATTTGAATCCTTCAACGGCTGCAAGTGGTATAAACAGACACAGACTCACTATTTTTACTATTTACACTGGAGATATGGCTAGAGGTGGGTAGGGGTGATCACAGGATTTTAATTCTTAAGCCAACATTAAAGATCGCAAAACTCAATTTCACTTGACATAGCCGACTTTTAAAATTCCATAATATTTTGTACTTGTTGACTGGCTTCATCCAGAATACACTGATAAAACTAATGCAAGCCCTACCTCAAATAATAAAATTAGTCACTTAATGTTAAAAATGCCTGGAAGCAGTTTCTCTTGTACAGACGATACATGTGAGCTCTAAGAATTTTACTTTACCCCATTTGTGGAGCAAAGTATTAAATCTTGGTATTGTTTGGAAATGTGATGAATCCACCCAAAAAATTACTTTCACCCATTTGTGGCAGGCTTTGGTAGGAGAAACTTCCATCTTCACAAGCAAGATCCTGAATGTCAAAGCAGAGTGATGGAAGAGAAGGGATTTTTAATACTGGAAATGTCAGATGCAAAGTCAATTTGACTACTTTGTCAAAGGAGGATTAATTGGCCTTAATGTTAAAAAGATTACTTGTGCTTTTGATGTTGGTGGATGAGGGGTGCTGACCATGTTTCTCACCATTATTTAGTTGGAAGCCATGATGTGCTCACATTGGCCTAGGTGACATTCTGACTATTTAAACTAGAATAACCCCAGATACACCACTGGGGTCAGAGACAGTCAAAATTAAAGTATAATAAATTACTACATGGTCGCTTAAACTTTGGTAATGAGAAACTTCCTTGGTGAGGTACTACACTGCAATAGCCTCTGCAAGAGCCATAAATACACATGAGAAATAAGTGGGAGGGTACCCTGGAGCTGCCAATCCTTATCATTAGCTCACTGGGTCTGGGCTATGTGGCTCCCTGTAGCTTTACCTGCACAGCTAGAGCCTAGGCTCCTTTCCACTGTATCTCTCTGGCCGACAGAGGCAGGTTCTGTCTGCCTCCTCCTTGGCTTGCAGCCGCAATGGTGACCTGGGCTGGCTTTCCCTGACCAGCCAAGAGGAGCCAATAAAGCTGGTCCTGTCCCCGTTCACCTTCTTGGCTCTGATTGTCATGGCCATCCAGAACACCCCTACCAAGAAGCTGACCCTCAGACCAGTATATGGCTGGGAACCTCCCCCCTCTTTGGGCAGATACATCTCCATCTTTCACAACCTGTCCCTGAACTACTGCTTGAAGAAAGTGCCCACGGAAGAGGATAATCCCAGTGAAGGGCCCCCTCCACAGTCCTAGATCCTGCTCCTTTCCTCCTGGGAAATACTGTGGATGCCGAAGATCTAGAAAGCCTACTTTTCTACTCCTCCAAGCAAAGTTTGGAGCTGATAGGCTCAGCAGTAAGTCCACATCCACATGCCTAGAGGAGCATCTCCTTGTAAACTCTATGAATTAACTGGAAATTAAAGCAGATTTTGGGATCGATGGAATGCTCTGGCAGGCTATATTTCCCATTCCTTGATCTAAAAGGAAGCTGCTGTTGCTGTTAGACATTGCTCAGGACGGTTGCTCTAATGAGTGCTGAGGTGGAAGGTAGGCAGGGGGTAGGGTTGTACATGTCATTATGGAGTGGCAAGTGAGGCATAGAATTGATGTTTTCAACCAGCTTGTGAGCATTCTTTTCAGTCAGTAGATGTGTGGGGAGTGATAATGGAAGCCAGGGGAGTTGTGTTGAGCACTAGATTCCACTTAAGATGCATATTATTTTACTCATTTGACTGTTTACAAAATTGGTGTGTGATGACCTATGTCAGACAGGTACATTGTAATCTACCGTGGTGCATATTCTGAGGTCGAGTATCGTAGCAGTAGCATCCCACTTAGAACCAGAACGTTTGGTTCAGAGGTTGTTACTGGTGGTTTTGACCTATATGTGCAATTTTCTTCAGATGCTCCAAAAGGATAAAGTCCTATTTGGGATCATATCAATATCTTATTATTATCAAACTATATTGAACATCTTATCCTGTGTCCCAGTGACTTTTTCCAAGTAGCAGCTCCCAGATTCCCAGTGTCTTTTTCCCAAAGCAACAGGTGATGGCATGGTGGCTCAGTGGTTAGCACTGCTGCCTCACAGCACCAGGGACCTGGGTTTGATTCCTGCTTCATGCAACTGTCTGTGTGGAGTTTGCACATTCTCCCACAATCCAAAGGTGTGCAGGTCAGATGAGTTGGCCATGCTAAATTGCCCATAGTGTTAGGTGCATTAGTCAGGGTGAAATGTAGGGTAGGGGAATGGGGTCTGGGTGGGTTACTCTTCAGAGGGTCGCTGTGGACTTGTTGGGCCAAATGGCCTGTTTCCATACTGTATGGAATCTAATCTAAACTCCCAGATTCTTAGTGTTTCCCCTTCCCAACAGAAGCTCCCAGATCCTTCATGTCCTTTCCTCAAAAGCAGTTCTTAGATTCCCAATGTTTCCTTCCCAACAGCAGCTATGTGACATCTTGGGAGAAACGGAAAACAGAGATAAGAGCACTAGATCTACTTAGGGAAAAAGAATCTGGGACACTTCTCCAAAAAAAAATTTCAAATTTCAGGATGTAACATTGATCTTGAAACACACGTTCCTTTCGTACAGCATAGCAAGTAATTCATCCAGCTCCCTTTTGAAAACTTGCAATGAATCTGTACACAGCACACAAACTGATATTGCAAATAAAATAAACATTGTTAATTAGAGCAACGAAAGTCTAATGTAAAAAGTTCTTGTGTCATAAAAATGTTGTTAATTGTTGTTAAACAGTAAAACAAACAATATATCAAAGACAGCCCATGTTGTTGTATACCAGTACTTGCATATTATTTTTAGTTTGGTTTAGCTCTGTGATAGATTGGTTGAGTAAATTGGCTGTATCACAGGAAGAGGTGAATTTTTGTCATATTCAAGCTGTAATATAATAAATATAATGATGAAGAGCAAAATTCAAAGGCTAATAGAGACCAGTGCTAAGAGAGATCTTCTAGTTTCCCTTACAATACAAAGTGTTTATGTAGTATAAATGTGCTTTAGGGGATGTAATTAAAGATAAAACTTGAGCTCAATTACTCAGAATGAATCTGAATCCAGATTGAAAGATTGTAAACATTTAGCCACATTTTACATTTATTGAGTCACTTTGGATTTGAGATCTTCATTCTTTTAAGAAATAATAATAAATGGATCTAAAGTATGAAAATACATGTATACACTTAATACACTATGGGATCCCTTAACCAGCATTACAGTGGCCCTGCCATCTAATGTGATGTTAGATAATTTAAAACCGTTACTACTGCATTGGCAGGATCTCTTGCGATGCAGCAGGCCTGCATTATTTTGTAACAACAGTGTCCCAGAACTTTGCTGGGAATTTTCCTGAGATGTGGTGGGATAACACCAGGGATGGAAGAGGTAGGGAAATTGGGTAATAATGCTAAGGCTGGGGTCAAATAGGTGACAAGAGATAGAGGTCCAAAAGTTGTCCTAATTTTAATGTGGTCACATTTTTGCTTAGCATATTTTCCTGCTGCAATATGGAGTAGGACATTAATTTAATTGAAGGTCAGAACTTAATGAGTTTGTGTTTCAGGTGTTTGCCCATGAATCAGAGGGTCCCTTGTGTCTTGGTTTTGAAAACTGCTTTCACTTTAGAGAAAAACAATGGTGTGAATGTAACTACAACAAAGCATAGCATTATATAGCCTTTCAAATGTTACAAAACATCCCAACTCTTCACAAGAGCATTTTCAAACATAATTGGAGACCAAATCACAGAAAGAGACATGAGGACAGAGGAACTACAAGGTCACTTTGTCTGAAGAGGTAGATTTTAACAGTTCCTCCAAGGAGGAAGAACTACAACTTCAGTGGCATTGTAAACTTTCCCAACTGATCAACTTGACACCGGCTGAGTAGGTTTTGAATTAGGCGTTTGTGGCTTTTTCAGGAACTCAGCCTGTCGATATTGTGAGCTCAGCCATTAAGGACTTTCGTAAAATAATAGTGATGTGACCACAGAAATGATTAAGGAAGGTGAAAAATCGAATGATTTAGCAACAAATTTGTTTTCTATATCATAATGTTCATTTGCAATTTCAGCTTAGAATTACCCTTTACGTTTGTCAAGCATACAGAAAGCCTACTGAATAAAAAGGATCATCTGGACATTCTTCAGGCATCTGTCATTGTGCCTTCAAATGTTCAGTAGTTAAAACCTTTGATTTACTACAAATTTGTCAATGGTTTCTAAGAAATTTTGGTTTCTGTTTGGTGGCATTTTTTTGTGTGTCAGTAAGCTGTTGAGTAGGTCCAAACTTCTACAGTGTACTTCTGTGTACTTTACTTTGCAGCTTTGTCATGATACTTTTACACAACACCGGGTTATAGTCCAACAGGTTTATTTGGCAGCAATGGCTTTCGGAGCACTGAAAGCTAGCGCTCCGAAAGCTAGTGTGCTTCCAAATAAACCTGTTGGGCTATAACCTGGTGTTGTGTGATTTTTAACTTTGTGAGGTTAAAAATCCCCAGTCTAGCACCAGCTCCTCCACATCATGATCCTTTTAGTGAGGGTTAATAAATCTTTTGTATTGTCTTTTAGATTCCTCTGGGCTAGAGGGGCCTGATTTGATGTCATTGATCATATTCAGAAAAAAAGATCAAAATTGAAATTGGTTAAGATAAATATTGTTGATAATTAAATTTTTATATGTTTTAATATCTGTTGCTGCTGTGAATGGTCAGCACCTCTTGCCTTGAACCATTTCCTCAACATTCTGAGCAAATCACTGGCTTGAGACTTGGTTGGATTAACCAAAAACTTGGTGATCAATTGACAGAACACTTGTAACCCAAACACTAACTCTGGAAATAAATTCACTAAACTCACAACTCTCCACATGACAGTGTTCCTGTTGATCATTATATTGCAAATTTTACATTTAATCATGTATCTATTGTGTCTTGATTCCTCAATCACTAGGAACCCCTTGCTTTTATTTATGTCATCCCACCTTTAATAATATCAATATTTAAGCAGTAGATTATAGGGTGATTTGCTTTTGGGCTTCTACTACAAAATTGCTCCCTGTTCATCTGGGAGTCCTTTAAAGTCCTAATAAAAGCAAACTCTTTCAAATATAATTAATTTCCATTATTGTACTGAAATAATATTAAATATTAATACTCATACAGGTACTGTGGAAGAGCAAGCAATTAATTTGCTTCTAGCCTTCAACAAAGCATTAAGTAAAACAAATACTCAAAAATAATGCCCCTCTTTGAGTATTGTAAAACCACATAAAAAGATTGCAACTACTGTCTCCATATTGATCCTGTTGAAGTTTAGTTTATGTATTATGCAGTGAAAAATACAATTTATGTAAATGTGTTATTTCCTAAATAAAGGCAATTTAGAATATATCTATATTTAATGGTGATTGAGACTGTAACAGACTGATAGTTTCCTACATTAAAACCATAATGAAGAAGAATATGTTTTTCAGGTATTGATTTGCATTTTAGTACCAAACCAAGAAAAAATTGTTGTTACTTATGTCACATTTACGAAGTATTTATGTCTGTTTCATACATGGTTGGTGAAGTTCAGTTTCTGCTAAATAATAACCACCAGGATGTGGGTTATTCAGGAAGGTTATTGGGAGAGGGGTGTGCGGAATGCTGGCGATGGTAAGATTCACTCTTTTTGGAGATGGTCATTACTTGGCACTTGTGCAATATGAATGTTACTTGCCCTTTATTGATATTATCAGTTTAAAGTATTACAAGCTTAAATGCATTTACCCATCTTCAAATCTTATTGTCAGGGGAGCAGATCTGTGTAGATCTGAAGACAAAACGTTAATCTGTTCCCTGACTGACCATTTGTGAGTTTCAACATTTGATTCTTTTGTTTCAGATTTCCAGCATTTATGTTTTAATTTGTGTGGTGTAAATAAGTATTATAGAGAGAATACTTCTGTGTAAGGGAGAGGCAGCTCAATAAAAATTGATTAATCCACACCTAGAAGAACTACATTACATGACTATAAGTGAATTTATTAAACTATGTCTGATCAGTGAAAGTCATTCATTATTTAAGTTACATATATTTTACGTAAATATAATAGATATTGAAAATTAATATGTTCTTTGTTACAGGTACCTATCAAGGGCAGTGGATTGGAGGGATGCGTCATGGTTATGGTGTGCGTCAGAGTGTTCCCTATGGGATGGCTGCTGTTATCAGGTCTCCTCTCAGAACTTCTATTAACTCTCTAAGAAGTGAACATAGTAATGGTACAGCCATACACCCAGACACTCCAGCTGGAAGTCCTGCAGGATCAAGGGGGGGCTTTGTTCTCACTATGCATAGTGACAATGATCTTCTTTCAACCAAAAACAAAAAGAAAGGGATTTTTCGCAGATCCCTTTTAAGTGGGCTGAAACTTCGAAAGTCTGAGTCCAAAAGTTCCTTGGCTAGCCAAAGAAGCAAGCAGAGCTCATTTCGAAGTGAAGCTGGGATGAGTACGGTCAGTTCTACAGCCAGTGATATCAATTCCACAATTAGTTTTGGTGAAGTTGAGACAGATTTGTCAGTCATTGAAGATGATATTGATGCAACAACAACAGAAACCTACGTGGGAGAATGGAAAAATGACAAACGCTCTGGGTTTGGGTTAAGCCACCGGTCTGATGGATTGAAATTCGAAGGGGAGTGGCTGAGCAACAAGAGGCATGGTTATGGATGTACAACGTTTCCAGATGGAACAAAAGAAGAAGGCAAATATAAACAGAATGTGTTGGTGAGTGGGAAGAGGAAGAACTTGATTCCTTTACGGACAAGTAAGATTCGCGACAAAGTGGATAGGGCAGTGGAAGCAGCTGAACGGGCTGCAGCTATTGCCAAACAGAAAGCTGAGATTTCTGCATCCAGGTAAGAAGCTGGTTGTTGACTCATTTCAAATTGCTAGGTTTTTTCAAACGATTTTATATGGGAATTAACAAGTAGCCAATTAGATAGAGGTACTATAGACAGGTTTGATTATGGCACTAGACTAAAGGCCTGGCGTCCAAATGGTAGATTGGAAATAAAGAGAGGACTTGGATTCTATACAGCTGTAAAGTCAGTAAAGGATATTAATTTTCCTGTGGGAGATTGACCCATGAACCCTCACTTAATTTGAGTTGGCCAACATGGTACTGGATGTTAACATTAGCTCAAGAAAAAGCAAGTGTCAAAGGAATTAGCTGAAACTCTTGAGGTGTAGAAAGGAGTATAAGAAAGGTAATATTGAAAGATAAAAGGAGGCAAGAGAAGGAATCCAGAGGAAATTGGAGTCATGATGGCAATTTAGCTGCAAAATGCTGGTGTTGACAAGTGGAATATAAATTTGAGCTGACAGAGGGAAGGGTTCTGACACACAAACAGGAGAAATAATGCTACTGAAGAGGAACATGTCACTGATGGGAGAGGTCAATTTCAGGCTTATGATTTCACAGGAGGATTTTGAATTGTGGTATAAGTTCAGCAACTACCTGCCTTCAACCCTAATCCAGTATTTGTCAGTTAAATCTGAGCCCCACAACCACCCCACCCCGCACAGTCTCCATTTTATCTTTTGCCTAAATCTGAAACTAATTTAAATTTAGCAGTGATCCTTCAGCTTACTTGGTACACAACGGAAAGCTAACAATTTTCAATATAAGTTTGAAAGTAATCATCACTTATGTATCTTGGTTTTGGTCTTTGCTACAGTTCTAACTCATTTGAATCTCTATTTTGAAAGCCATCAAAGCAATATTGAAATGGAGATGTTTAATTCACACAGTTATAGCTATCAGGTCAAATCTCAGTGTTATTCAGAGACTTCAGTCTGATAACTGGAAAATTATACATTTCATCAACCTCAAAATTAGAGCACTTGATAGTTTCTTAATGTAGGTGGAAGTGAGGACTGCAGATGCTGAAGATGAGAGTCGAGAGTGTGGTGCTGGAAAAGCACAGCAGGTCAGGCAGCATCCGAGGAGCAGGAGAATCGACGTTTCAGATAAAATTAGATTACTTACTGTGTGGAAACAGGCCCTTTGGCCCAACAAGTCCACACCAACCCTCCAAAGAGCAACCCACCCAGACCCATTCCCCTACACCTAACACTATGGGCAATTTAGCATGGCCAATTCACATAACCTGCACATCTTTGGACTGTGGGAGGAAACCCATGCAGACAATGTACAAACTCCACAGAGACAGTTGCCCGAGGCAGGAATTGAACCCAGGTCTCTGATGCTGTGAGGCAGCAGTGCTAACCACTATGCCACTGTGCCACTCTAAATGTAGGCTGAATCACAATCCTTGTGCTACTCAGAAACGTACTTCCTGTTATTTGATTATTAAATATTTCAGGGAAAAAGAGATGTATCAAAATGAGTGTTGTTAAAATAACAAGTGTAAACATTAGAAGAATAAAAAGGGAATAATTTCTGCCAAAGATATTCAATTGTAAAGTTAGTTTGAACTAATTAACTTGCTTATTGTTATGAGATGGTACTTTTGTACTTCAGCAAGAGAGAATTGATTCCATTACGGGAATGTGGAAGTGTACTATTAGTATCTGAAGAGTAAGAATTTAAAATTTTGCATAGATCCTTAACCTTTAAATAATTTGAGTTAGAAACTAAATGCCATTTTGCACCTTTCCTAAATTAGATTTTGCTTTCAGGTAAATTAGGATATACATCTTATACATTTTATCACAGTAAGAAATATGGATTTTGTAAATTAAAATAGGATATAGTTTATAAGCAAAATAATAGTCAAATGGATAGAAGAAAATGAATAATTATATTTCTCATACAAAAGCCGTTTATGATTCTCTAATCTAGGCCAAATGAGTTATACTTATTATTAGGCCTTTGGCCATTTTTAAAAACCGTTGATAAACTAAGAACATTTGTAGTTTATGAGCAATTTAAATTATAGTTAGGTCCTTTTAAAATTTGTAGCTTCAGCCAGAGTGGTGGATGCCAGTACAATTGCAACACTTAAAAGGCATCTGGATAGGTATATGAATAGGAAGGTTTTGGTGTGATATGGGCTGGGGGCTGGGACGTGAGACAACATTGGGTTCGGATATCTGGTCGGCATGGACGAGTTGGACCGAAGGGTCTGTTTCCGTGCTGTACATCTCTATGACTTTATGAGTTCAGCAGAAACACTCGCCTGAAGTCATGATGTTTAAAAGGGAATTCCTGGTTGTGTCCAATGTGAATTTTGGTATTGGCAAAGGTGTTTTTGTCAAAACTCTCCCATGTGGAGTGCAGTTGTTGAAGAGCTGGAGGCACTCTTGTTTGCAGCAATGATGTTTAGTCATGCAAGTAAGATTCAGAAGTAAAAAGAAAACCAGCAATTTTCCTCTGTAGTCATAAATCTGTTGGGAATTGGGATTGTCACTGGCAGAAAATGTTTAATTTATGATCCTTAACATCTGTCAGAAGGAACATACCTCAAGTGTATCTTAAATGTCTTACTAAGAGCTGAGTACCCAGATTTAAAAGCAGGACTGCATTGCACAACATTATTGGGTTTTTTTTGTCATTTTTGGGCCTATTGCATAAACTAAGTCCTAGAAACTCATTGGCTCAGGGAAACCAAAGTAGAGAGAAAGACTGTCATAATTGTTAGAGTTTTGTTGGTGGGTGTGGTAGGGGGACACATAGCTCGTGACACACTTACCTAATATAGACAGTAGACCATTCATAAGGAATTTTCAGACAATTTGTTAAGTTTATTAAGAAGCAGCAGTTTAGGTAACATGCATTAGTCAATTAAACAAAAGACATATACAACTCATGACAATTGAGCATAGATCATTGATACCAGAGGATGAATAAGTTGTTGGTTTGGAGAATGGTGTTGATTCCTTCAAAGTTGTGAAGGCAGGGTCTTGCTTTCTAAGTCAAAGTATTAGAATAATACTCCGTGGTCTTTCCTCAATCCCTTCTGATCTATCTCACATCTGAAGATGACTGCTCCCTGACGACTACCCTACGACTCTGATCATTTGTAATTATATCTCTTTTTGAGGCTGTCAATCACTTGTCTGGATTCTTTTTAGCCAATGATAGCATGGCAACTACTTATGACATCAGAATAACTGTTACCCCCGCTTACCTATTACCATAACTTTTCCTAAGAACAACCCATTCAGTTTCCTGAAATAACTTAGACCCCAGGCCTGGTAACCTTATTTAATCATCTTTAACATGCCTTTTGACTTTGTTTAAGTATTTGGGGAAGTGAAAGGACTGTTGTAGCAGCCATTACATGAGGTTTACGCTTCACAAGACATGCTAGAAAAGATCCATTTTAGGCATAGAATCCTTCCTGAATGGGAGCAGGCCATTCAGCCCATCAAGTCCACAACAACCCTCCGAAGAGCATCCCACCGAGAATCATCCCATCCCCGTAACCCTGTATTTCCGATACCTAATCCACTTAACCTGCACATTGTTGGACTGTGGGAGTGAACCAGAGCACCTGGAGGAAGCCCACATAGACACATGGAGAATGTGCAAACTCCACACAGACAGTTGCCCGAGGCGGAATCAAACCCGGGTTCCTGGCGCTGTGAGGCAGCAGTGCTAACCACTGTGCTACCATGCCAGGACTCCAGTTTCCAGCAGGATGTTTTAAAGTGCTTTCCAGCCAGTAAAGAAGTAATTTTGAAATAAAGTCATAGTTATAATGTAAGAAACAAAGTATGTGGCACCCAGGTGCCTGTTTGTCTTAGGGAGTGATGTTGAATTGGTGTCCTTTGACCAAAGTGCACACTAGATGAACATGAAACAATAACTAAAGCTCCTACACTTGCTGTAAGACCCTTTCCTGAAAATGGAGTGCCCATGTTTGAATTGCCATGTTATAAACTCATTCAAAAATTTCATGGCGCAAGTACCCTTCAGCGGTGCTATTTAAAGTACTCAGCTATTATATATATTCGTAAGTTGGTTGTTTGTACTTTAGGCCAGTACTTATAGATTTTCCTTGACTGTTTTTTATTATGTACAATTAACTATGATTTCTGGTAAGAGACTTTTGTTTCTGCTGAACTGCTTATGGCTACTTTCAGAACAGTTTCATTGTGGAAGGTTTAATAGGACTGTTATTGTAGTTGGAGGACGAAATGGACAGTAAAGAGGACAAGACAGAGCAGGGGTAGCTGGGAGATAGAGGAACATGACACTGTGGTCCTACCTGAAAGTCAATGAACAGCATTACCTCACCTACCTTCACTTCATAAAGATGCCAATCGTAGTCACATCTCAATTTCAGTATGCCCACTTCTCTGAATTGAGGCAAAATTTTTTGACTGATAACATTTTCTTCATCAGTTAATAATGTGAGGGAACTCAAATAAGTGATAGACATAGTGCAATATTTGTCAGCTAGATGATCCGGTGACACTGATAATAATCACGTGACTTGGAAGTATTCCCACCAACATATGGTTTTACTCAGGAATTTTTAACTATAGGATAGTTAGCTTAACACCTGACTTGAAAATGTTAGAGTACATTATAAAGGATGTAACAGTGGAATCATAAGGTAACAAGTAACATAGACAAAGGGGAACCAGTAAATGTAATATATTTGGATTTCCAAACACCCATGTACTGTACTTAAGGCAACTTAATAATATAAAAGCCCTTAGTGTTGGGGATAGAGAGGAGATTTGCAAATGAATAGTAGGTAGAGAGGTGGAAGAAATGGGACATTTTCAGGACAGAAAACCATAATTCATGGAGTGCCATTGGGAAAACAAGTAATGAGGCTGTCACAAAGAGTCTGCAGAGGGATATAGACAGAGTGGGTGAAAACTTGGCAGATGAAATCTAATGTGGAAAAATGGAAAGAACTGCTGATGCTGTAAATCAGAAATAAAAACAGAAGTTGCTGTTCAGCAGGTCTGGCAGCATCTATGAAGGGAAATTGAAGTTAATGCTTCGGGTCTGGTGACTCTTCCTCAGTTCTGATGCTGCCAGACTTGCTGAGTTTTTCCAGCAACTTCTGTTTTTGTTTCTAATGTGGGAAAACTGGCAGGAAGAATAGAAGAGCTAAATTTTTTTAAGATGGGCAAAGTTGCAGCAAAACAGATTTGTGGGTCCTTTTGCATGAATCACAAAAAGCTTGCATCAAAGTTCAGCAGGTAACAGGGAAGGCAAATGGAGTTGGTCTTTATTTCAAAGAGAAAGAGGTATAAAAATAAAACTATAAATGGCATTGATAAACCGATGCTGGGATACTGTGGACAGTTTTGATCCCCTTATCCACAGAAAGCTATACTGGCATTGGAGGCAGTCAGAGAAGGCTCTTGATTCCAGGTATGGAGGAATTTTCTGATGAGGAAAGATTGAACAGGTTGAGCATGTGCTTATTGGAATTTCGAATAATAAAAGGAAGCCATATTGAAATTAATAAGATTCTTCGGAGGCTCGACAGGGTAGATGATGTGTGCTTGTTTCCCCAAATGGGATAATCTAAGAATAAGAGGTCATCCATTTTAGACAGAGCAGAGGAGGAATTTCTTTTCTGAGACAGTAGTCAATCTATGGAATTCTTTACCACAGAGGGCTGTCAAGGTTGTGATGTTAAGTATATTCAGTGCTGAGCTAGATTTTTAATCAGAAAGGGATTCAAAGGTAATGGGGGTAAGGCAGATGCTGGAGTTGAGGATTACCTGATTAGCCATGACCTTATTGAATGGCAAAGTAGACTCAAAGGGCCAAATGGCCTACTTCCTCTCCTACATTTTAAGCGATCTGATTTGACTGCTCCTCATCAAAGATGAATTTGAGTAGAAGATGGAGCTCATTAAGATGCGTAAAGAAATGTTTACATGCAACTGCTTTTCAAATACAGCACATATATCGTCTGCATATTAGAAAAATGCAAAAGTTGGAATTTTGGGTGTCCTTCCATCGTGATACTTTTTTCATGGAACCAAACAAAAATGTTAACAAAGGTTGAGCCTAGGGAAGTCTCATGACAATATCATCTATTTGGCATACAAGCTACTTTCCTTCTAATTCCTTTTCCTACTGCGTGCACCTCTGAGGTCTGTGCATGGTAGTGACTTCTGAAACTGGAGTTCAGTGCTGAGAATGGCATCAGCCTACTGACTGATGTAACTGAACCCTCAGAATGGCTAAGAGGGAACATTGCATACAAGTTATCATTAAAATTGAACTCAACTGTGCGAGCTGAAGAAATAAAATCATAAATGGGTCTTGAGCCACTTGCTCAATGTGCAAGTTTAATGCTGAAATTGGGTTCATCAAAGCCATCCTGTGTGATAATGGCAAGCCTGATCAGAACATTTCCCATTGTTTATCGCACTGACTCATGAACAGGTGTGAGGTTTTTAGTCCTGGATAAGGCCAGGCCGGAATGGCAAGATATCTCAAAACATTTGAACAACAGGTGAAGCTTTTTCACACTACTATTACACCGGAGAAACAGAGAGGGGCCCTTGCAGTGCAGTGATAGTGGCCCTGTCTCTTATTCAGGAACCCTGGGCTCACATCCCACCTGGCGTCGTGATGTGTAATAATATCACTGGAACTATTTGATTATAAAATGTTGCCGGTGAAACACAGAGGGGGTGTTTAGTGCACTGGTAGTTGTCCTACCTCTGAACCAGAAATCCCTGGTTCACGTCCCACCTACACCGGAACTAGGTCATGGCACAGCTGAATGCATTGTTTTTAAAAAAAGAATGCATAGAAACACAGATGTTCACCACAAACTGGATTCTTCCATCAAGCCAAAATGAGGTAATGCCTGTCACACAAATGCAACATGTGATATATGAGTTTCAGTGCTAGCGTGATCCTAGAGACTGGCACATCACTTCATCTGTTCACAATATGTAAAGTACTGACTGCACCCAACCAGACTAGATTTTCAAATATCTCAACAAATTAGATATGATTCTGTAATTAGAAAATTGCTAATAATCCCGATTATGCTAAGAATTACACTACAAACCAAATTACAATGGTCAACTCCAGTCACAGTGTGGTGTGACTTTTTTTATTTCATGGGGGGAGGGCATCGTGGGCTAGGTCAGCATTTATTGCCAATCCCTAATTGCCCAGAAGGCAGTTCAGAGTTAATCACATTACTGTGGTTCTAGAGTTAAATGCAGGTCAGTCCAATTCAGATTTCCTTCCCTAAAAGACATGAGTGAACCAGCTGAGTTTATCCAATAATTAGCAATGGTTTCATGGTTGACATTAGACTAGCTTTTTATTTCAGATTTGTACCATCTGCCATGATGGGATTTTAACCCATGTCCCCAGAGCATTAGCCTTGTGTTTAGGATTACTACTCCGGTGACATTGCCACTACACCATTGCCTCTCTCAAATGTGTATGTACTAGAAAATGCATATTTTAATACACAGGGCCTGTTCTTTGTACACACAAAAAATGTACGTTTATTGCACTTGTTGCAACTGTGCAAAATAAGTATAAAACATTCTTAGGTCCATTGTATCGGGCAATGCCTTGACCAATCAAAGTCAACTTGCTGTTTAAATTTACACTAACAGTTAACTGTCAGTCATCAAAAATTGGTACTTTCTCAATGGGATTGCTGCTACCAAGCAGAGACCACTTGCCAACCAGTCAGCATGCTTTTTTCGTACAGTATGAAGATCTTGTTCTCTTTTATATTCATAGTCTTCTAAATTGTCTTGGTGAGTGCTGGATGAAAACAGGAACAAAATGTGCCTTTCCTGAGCAATGCCAAATGACTACCTTAAACACAAATTGTTCAAAGTATAAACACAACCACAGTTTTTTTTCAGTGCACATTGTAACAATGTCACCACCAGATAAAACTGTTGGTCTCCTAATGTATTCCTGAGGGAGTGGAAGAATCCATTCTTTGTGGACAATCCATGGCCCACAGAGGGATCGCATCTGCCTGGCCTGACTCCCTATACTAAACCTGCCTGCCCTTCAATGGTGCCATTAATGGTGTTCTTGAACTGCTGGCCTTCTGATTGGATGGGCCAGTCTGCATTCTCAATAGGACAATGGTCACAGCCCGTTAATTCATCTCCAATGGTGAGATGCTGCCCCAAGGTTCCTTCACTGGCTGAAGAGGAGTCTCTTTCAGCTTCCACACCAACAATGAGGCTTTTGCTTCTCCCAAAATGTTTAGGTTTTCCCACAATGGAACAAAGAGAAGATGTTTTAAAAGGGTGACATGCAGATTTAATAATTGGTACCAGGGAAAAGGGAATTCATTTATGTAGAGGGACCAGAGAAGCTGGGATTGTTCTCCTAAGGGACAGTGAAGGTTAAGAGGAATATTAACAAAAGTATGCAAGATAGTGAAGGGCTTTGGTCGGGAAATAAAAATTAATCTTTTCCATTGCCAAGACTGTTAGTAACTGGAGGATGCAGATATTAGATAATTAGCAAAAGAGCCAGAAAGGAGTTTCTTATACTGAATTGTTATGGTCTGAAATACACAGCCTTAAGAAGCAGATTCAACGGTATATTTAAAAAGGGAATTGGATACACAACTGAAAGGAAATATTGTGGGGAGAGCCATGGAATTCCCTTAATTGGATGGGCCAAATAGCCACCATTGTGTTGTACAAGTCTGTGTACAAGGAATAGCCATTAAACCCAATCAGCTGAACCTTTTCATCACAGATAGCAATTTCATCTCTAATTTTCTCAGGAATGTTTTACTTTATTTTGAATTTCTAGTAAAAAATTGGAGAGTATCGTCAGTGAGTCTTCATTTGTTAAGAATTTTTCTTCATAATCAACAGTGCTTTGAAGAGATTTTGGTTCTTATTACCAGGTTTTACTATTCTATTAGCTGAGATTAATCATTACTTTTTACTGAATAATTTACACTGAATATTCTAGGCTTGCTACAAAAATGTGATGGTCTGATAAATATAGGCCACCTTACATTATCTGTTCATTTGACGAACTGCTGCATTTTGTAATTTACAAATCTGTACTGTTTATAAAGGCATTGTTCTTCTTAGCTTGAGAACAGTATCATCATACTCTATTTCATGTGCAATTCTTTGTTACTCAGCTTTCCTTACCAAACCACATCACTGGCTCAGAATGAAAGCCTTTATTAATGCCTTTACCCAGCAACTGGTAAAGATGGATCAATGTGGTACGTCGATTAAGCTGATCAGCAGAAACTGAAATTGGTTTCCTTCTGAATAGATTGTACACAAAATTGAATTTAAAGCTGAATCATTTGATTCTTGTTGGCTTCAAACTGAATTTCAATGGTGCTTTAAATATAGATAAGGTTGGTCTAACGTTTAAATTTTTAGCTATTGTAAGGAAAACAGAGTATAGCTTCAATAGTGATGCAACACCTAACATTAAATACAGAAAATTATTCTTTGGAAAAGGAAGACAATTCTTTGCTTTTAAGATTTTTTTATTATTAGATTAGATTACTTGCAGTGTGGAAACAGGCCCTTCGGCCCAACAAGTCCACACCGACCCGCCGAAGCGCAACCCACCCATACCCCTACAACCTAACACTACGGGCAATTTAGCATGGCCAATTCACCTAACCCGCACATCTTTGGACTGTGGGAGGAAACCGGAGCACCCGGAGGAAACCCACGCAGACATGGGGAGAATGTGCAAACTCCACACAGTCAGTCGCCTGAGTCGGGAATTGAACCCGGTTCTCTGGCGCTGTGAGGCAGCAGTGCTAACCACTGTGCCACCGTGCCGCCAAATGTGATCAATTTTGAAATTTTGAAATGTGATCAATGCTGGAATATACTTCAAATCCATTGCAGATTTATCAGACTTGAAATAGTGTAAATTTAAACAGTAAAAGTATGAAAAAAAGGTTTACCAGGATATTGCCTGGTCTGGAGGGTTTCAGTTATAAGGAAAGGTTGGATACACTTGGATTGTTTTCACTGGAAAGATGGAGGTTGAGGGGAAACCTGATAGAGGCCGACAAAATTATGAGAGGCATATATAGGGTGGATAGTCAGAGGTTTTTTCCCAGGGTGGAAAGGTCAACTACAAGAGAGCACATGTTAAAGGTGAGTGGGGGAAAGTTTAGGGAAGAAGTGCAGGGAAAACATCTCACATAGAAGGTCGTGGGTGCCTGAAATGCACCATCAATGGAGGTGGTTGAAGCAGGCATGTTAGCAACATTTAAGGCATATCTTGATAGGCACATGAACATGAGGTGAACAGAGGGATAGATACTATGCATAGGCAATAAATAGTGTGTCTAAATAAGGACTAGGAATCAGTGCAGGCTTGGTGGGCAGAAGGGCCTGTTCCTGTGCTGTATTGTATTATTGTATATATAGAAAATGTGAAGCTTTTGCCACATACTAAGATCCATTTGCTAATCTGTTTGTCATTGTTACACAGCAGCAAATGAACTTATGAAGCCACTACTGTAAAAGGTATTCCAATTACAACAGAACTATATTACTATTGTCCATGTAACAGCAGTGAGTTTACAGGGAGAACATGATGATGCCATCTTAAAATTGACAATGTGGCTCCTGGGGTGAACTTTGGACACCTGCACTCCTACTGTTCCAAGCTATATAACAGGTAAACAAATTGAAACATAGCATTCCTGTAATAACTTTTGATGTGGTTGTGAAGACCTTGGAGAAATTGACCGCAGAATGCTCCGCACTTGCTGTCATCACTTGCAATCAAATTTTGCAAAGGACATTTGAAGCAGACACAAGCCTCCCTAAGTGTATATGACATCAGTGGAAAGTAAGAGTCAGATGGAACGTAAAACAGTCAAGTAATCTGGTCCAATCAGTTTCCCACTGGACAGATTAGGGTGAAGTGATTCCCTTAAATTATTTACTTAATAAGCAACATAGGTTCCTGTTTTGTTATTTTTAATGTTATTAATTAACATACATTTATGTTAGAAACAGACTGTGCCTTCATGCTAGGTGAATGCTGATTGAAATTGTCACTTTTATCAGTTAGGTTTAACAACTACCATAATAATTAATTAATTACAAAATATTATTGTACAATATCCTTCATTGTGCCGGATAAAATATTTACTTATTGTACAAATGGAAATTTATTCTGCAGATTCCTCTGTGGGAAATGTATCAGTGCTCAGAATATTGACTGCACCGTCCAATTCCCAAGTCCTTTCTGAGGAACTTAAATACTTCAATGGAACATTGACATAGCTTCTTCCTCCATATTCATCTGTTTGGAATCTTAATAAATGGAAAAATGGGAATATTTGTGTTGCTGGAAACAAAGATGTAACCTAATCAAGAAAATAGAGTTCAATTCTAAACTAAGGTTGTGTATGCTTGATTACTTCTTTCCCCCTGCACTTCAGTCTGATATTTTGATGCAAGAAATTGCTTTGATTATCTATTGATGTAAACCAACAGCATTTCAATGGGCAAGTACATAATGGGCACCTCAAATGACCAACTCCATTACTTCAGGTTGATATACTGAACATGATTTAGCTATAAGACCAGAAATCCAAGATTACTGTCCCTCTTATTACAGGCCTGAATGTAATTACAATTTTAGAATAAAAATCATTTTAAATTAAATAAATCCATATGATTATATGTCGAAAAGAATAGTTCAAAATGTCATTATGAACAGTCATGTTTCATGTTTGAGACTGGTGGTATTTATGGCTCTAACTTCCATTTCTTTGTCAGTTTGTCAATATCTGAAACTCTTGCTCTTCAGCTCAGCAATCAAACCTTTGGTTGTAGCTTTTTGTAAAAAGTTTATAGGTGTTGGGCATTGAAGACACAATACAGCATCTTGAAAATATGCTGCAAGCTTATTCATAATTTAAAATCAACAACTAGCAGACTGTTTCCCACAGATGGATTTTTAAATTTCATGTACCTTTGAGAAAATGCAGCAGAACAAGTAGACGATGAATTCAACAAATTGGTGTACTGGCCTTGACACAGGACTTCGTAATCGAGAGACCCAGGTAGTGATCTGTATTCAAATCCCACCATGGCAGAAGGTGGAATCTGAAGCTGTTTTTCTTTTAAAAAAAACACCTGGAATGAAAAGTTTAACAATAGCCATCAACCATTGATTGTAATAAAACAGAAACAAATCTGGTTCATTAATGACCTTCAGGGAAGCAAACCTATTGTTCTTACCTGGTCTGGCCTCTGAAATGACCTAGCAAGTCATTTAGTTTTATTAAACCAATAAAAAACTGAAAAAATGATTGAAATAAGATAGACTGCTTGGCATCAACCTAAGCACTGGAACTGGCGGTTAAAATCTCAGCCCTGTCAATTCTGCAAAGTCCTCCTTACTAATATCTAAGGGCTATTATCAACATTGAGAGAATTTTCTCACAGACTCGTCAAGCAGCAGTCCGGCACAGTCATGTAGACAGAACTAGACCTTAGAAACCATGCTTGACTGCATTACCATCCCTTGTCACATTCTGTTCCCATCAGCAGGACAGACCCAGTGCCAATGATGACACAGTAGTGTCCAGTCAGGAGGGAGTTACCTGGAAGCCCTCAACACTGACTCTGGACCCAAGAAGTCTCATAGTATTCAGTCAAACGTAGGCAAGGAAACCTCCTGCCAATTACCATGTACATCCCCCACCCCCATTCAGCTACCAAACAGTACTCCACGGTATTACTTGGAGTGGCAAAGGAACAGTATGTGGAAGGGGAATTTCAATGATCATCACTAAGACTGACTCAGCAAGAGCATCACTGACTGAACTGGTTGTGTCCGAAAGGAAATTGCTGCTAGATTGGGTCTGCAGCAGGTGGTGAAAGAACCATGAAGGGAGAAAAACATACTTGACCTCACTATCCTCAAACTGCTTGTCACAGATGCATCTGTCCATGACAGTATCTGTAATAGCAATCACTGCATGGTCATTGTAGAGATAAAATCCAGGCTTCAGATTGATAATAACCTCCAATGTGTTGTGTGGCATGATTACCGTGGGATAGAACTTTAACACATCTAACAACTCAAGACTGGGCTTCCTTGATCATCAGCAGCAAAGTTGTGCTCCAACATAATCTGCAACTTCATGGCCCTGCATTGTCCCACTCTACCATTACCATTGAGTCAGGAGACCAATCCTGGTTCAATAAAGAGGGCAGGAGGACACATCAGGACCAGCATTTAAAATGAAATGTCAACCTGGTGAAGCTATGACACATCGCTACTTGTTTACCAAACAGTATAAACAGCAAGTGATAGACAGAGCTAAGTGATTCCACAACCAATAGATCACATCTAAGCTCTGCAGTACTATGACATCCAAATATGAATAGTGGTGGGCAATCGCACTACTCACTGGAGTTATATAAATTTTCCCATCTTCAATGATGAGGGAGCCCAGCATATTAGTGTACAGATTAAGGGTGAAGCATTTGCAATAATCTTCACTGGAAGTGTTGAATGGATGATCCATCTAGGATTCCTCTGGAGGATCCCAGCCTCACACATGCCAGTCTTCAATCAATTCAATTCACTCCACGTGATTTCAAGAAATGTTTGGAGGCAGTGAATATTTTAAGGACAACATTCCAACAATAGCACTCAAGATCTATGCTTCAGAATTAGATTAGATTAGATTACTTACAGTGTGGAAACAGGCCCTTCGGCCCAACAAGTCCACACCGCCCCGCTGAAGCGCAACCCACCCAGACCCATTCCCCTACATTTAACCCTTCACCTAACACTACGGGCAATTTAGCATGGCCAATTCACCTGACCTGCACATCTTTGGACTGTGGGAGGAAACCGGAGCACCCGGAGGAAACCCACGCAGACACGGGGAGAACGTGCAAACTCCACACAGTCAGTCGCCTGAGGCGGGAATTGAACCCGGGTCTCTAGCGCTGTGAGGCAGCAGTGCTAACCACTGTGCCACCGTGCCGCCCAGAATGTGCTTCTAGCCAAGCTGTTGTAGCACAGCTACTACACTGGCATCTACCCAGCAATGTAGAAAATTGTCCTGTGCAAAAAAAGAGGTCCTGTGTACAAAATGCAGGACAAATCCAACCCAGGCAATTGCCACCACTCCCTGATTAGTCTATTCTTGATCATTAGTAAAGTGATAGAAGGTACGTCAATAAACTCACTTACTTAGCAGTAACCTGCTTGCTGGTACTCACTTTGGGTTCTACCAGGATCATTCAGCCACTGACCTTTTTACAGCTTTGGTTCAAACTGGGAAAAAGAACTGAATTCCAGAGGTCAGGTGAGATTGCTGTCCCTGACATCAAATTCATATACGTCCACGTGTGGCATCAAGGAGCCCAAGCAAAACAGGAGTCAGTGGAAGTCAGAGGGGAAAACTCTGTACTAGTTAATATCATATTTCGTACAAAGGGAGATGACTCTAGTTATTGATGGTTTGTTGGAGTTCAATCATCTCAACTCCAGTTCACCACTGTAAAAGTTCCTCAGGGTAGAGTCCTAGGTCCAACCATTATCAGTTGCTTCATTGAGGACCTTCACTCCAACATAGCATCAGAAATGGGGATTATCAATGATGATCACAAAATGCTCAGCATCATTTGTAACTCCTCAGATACTGAAGCAATCCATGTTTAGATGCAGTGAGACTTCTGCAATATTCAGACTGACATGTGGCAGATGACATTCTGCACCACACAAGGGACAGGCAATGACCATTTCCAAAAAGAGAGAATCTAAACATCTGCCCTCTATATTCAATGGCATTACCATTATTGAATTCACCATTACCAACATCTTTGGGCCTGTATTAACGAGAAGCTGAACTGGACAGTGCCTGCAAGAGAAATTCAGAGGTTTGGAATTCTTCAGCAAATAGCTCACCACCTGACTCCCAGAGCCTGTTCACTATTTACAAGGTACAAGTCAGAAGGGTGATAGTCCCACTGCCCTGGATGAGTGCACCACCAGCAAAACTCAAGAAACTCAAACCATCCAGGACAAAGCAGCTCACTTAGAGTCATAGAGATGTACAGCATGGAAACAGACCCTTCAGTCCATAGAGATGTACAGCATGGAAACAGACCCTTCTATGCCGACCAGATATCCCAACCCAATCTAGTCCCACCTGCCAGCATCCGGCCCATAGCCCTCCAAACCCTTACTATTTATATACCCATCCAAATGCCTCTTAAATGATGCAATTGTACTAGCCTCCACCATTTCCTCTGGCAGCTCATTCCATACACTTACCACCCTCTGTGTGAAAAAGGTGCCCCGTAGGTCTCTTTTATATCTTTCCCCTCTCACCCTAAACCTATGCCCTCTAGTTCTGGACTCCCCGACCCCAGGGAAAAGACTTTGCCTATTTATCCTATCCATGCCCCTGATAATTTTGTAAACTTCTATAAGGTCACCCCTCAGCCTCCGACGCTCCAGGGAAAACAGCCCCAGCCTGTTCAGCCTCAGCCTATAGCTCAAATCCACCAACCCTGACAACATCCTTGTAAATCTTTTCTGAACGCTTTCAAGTTTCACAACATCTTTCCGATAGGAAGGAGACCAGAATTGCAGGCAATATTCCAACAGTGGCCTAACCAATGTCCTATACAGCCACAACATGACCTCCCAACTCCTGTACTCAATTCTCTGACCAATAAAGGAAAGCATACCAAACGCTGCCTTCACTATCCTATCTACACGCGACTCCACTTTCAAAGAGCTATGAACCTGCACTCCAAGGTCTTTGTTCAGCAACACTCCCTAGGACCTTACCATTAAGTGTATAAGTCCTGCTAAGATTTTCTTTCCCAAAATGCAGCACCTCTCATTTATCTGAATTAAACTCCATCTGCCACTTCTCAGCCCATTGGCCCATCTGGTCAAGATCCTGTTGTAGTCTGGTGTAACCCTCCAATTTTGGTGTCATCTGTAAACTTACTAACTGTACCTCTAATGCTCGCATCCAAATCAGTTATATAAATGACAAAAAGCAGAGGACCCAGCATTGATCCTTGTGGCACTCCACTGGTCAGAGGCCTCCAGGCTGAAAAACAACCCTCCACCACCCCCCTCTGTCTTCTACCTTTGAGCCAGTTCGGTATTCAAATGGCTAGTTCTCCCTGTATTCCATGAGATTTAACCTTGCTAATCAGTCTCCCATGGGGAACCTTGTCGAATGCCTTACTGAAGTCCATATAGATCACATCTACTGCTCTGCCCTCATCAATCTTCTTTGTTACTTCTTCAGAAAACTCAATCAAGTTTGTGAGACATGATTTCCCACGCACAAAGCCATGTTGACTATCCCGAATCAGTCCTTGCCTTTCCAAATACATGTACATCCTGTCCCTCAGGATTCCCTCCAACAACTTGCCCACCACCGAGGTCAGGCTCACCGGTCTATAGTTCCCTGACTTGTCTTTACCGCCCTTCTTAAACAGTGGCACGATGTTTGCCAACTTCCAGTTCTTCCAGCACCTCACCTGTGACTATCGATGATACAAATATCTCAGCAAGAGGCTCAGCAATCACTTCTCTAGCTTCCCACAGAGTTCTCAGGTACACCTGATCAGGTCCTGGGGATTTATCCACTTTTAACCGTTTCAAGACATCCAGCACTTCCTCCTCTGTAATACGGACATTTTGCAAGATGTCACCATCTATTTCCCTACAGTCTATATCTTCCATATCCTTTTCCACAGTAAATACTGATGCAAAATACTCATTTAGTATCTCCCCCATTTTCTGCGGCTCCACACAAAGGCCGCCTTGCTGATCTTTGAGAGGCCCTACTCTCTCCCTAGTTACCCTTTTGTCCTTAAAACCCTTTGGATTCTCCTTAATTCTATTTGCCAAAGCTATCTCTTGTCCTCTTTTTGCCCTCCTGATTTCCCTCTTAATAATACTCCTACTTCATTTATACCCTTCTAATTAATTACAAAATATTATTGTACAATATCCTTCATTGTGCCGGACTAAATATTTACTTATTGTACAAATGGAAATACAGGGAGAACTAGCCATTTGAATACCGAACTGGCTCAAAGGTAGAAGACAGAGGGGGGTGGTGGAGGGTTGTTTTTCAGACTGGAGGCTTGTGACCAGTGGAGTGCCACAAGGATCAGTGCTGGGTCCTCTGCTTTTTGTCATTTATATAAATGATTTGGATGCGAGCATTAGAGGTACAGTTAGTAAGTTTGCAGATGACACCAAAATTGGAGGGTTACACCAGACTACAACAGGATTCCCTCGATCTATCCTGTCTATATCTTACATATACTTCCTTCTTTTTCTTAACCAAACCCTCAATTTCTTTAGTAATCCAGCATTCCCTATACCTACCAGCCTTTCCTTTCACCCTGACAGGAATATCCTTTCTCTGGATTCTCGTTATCTCATTTCTGAAGGCTTCCCATTTTCCAGCCGCCCCTGAACCTGCGAACATCTGCCTCCAATCAGCTTTTGAAACTTCTTGCCTAATACCGTCAAAATTGGCCTTTCTCCAATTTAGAACTTCAACTTTTAGATCTGGTCTATTCTTTTCCATCACTATTTTAAAACTAATAGAATTATCGTTGCTGGCCCCAAAGTGCTCCCCCAGACACCTCAGACACCTGCCCTGCCTTATTTCCCAAGAGTAGGTCAAGTTTTGCACCTTCTCTAGTAGGTACATCCACATAATGAATCATAAAATTGTCTTGTATGCACTTAACAAATAACCAGCCAATACCTTAAACATTCAGTCCCTTACGTGAATTACAATGGTAGCTGTGTGTACCATCTTCAAGATACACTGTAACGAGTCACCTCTGCTCCTTTGCCAGTGCCTTCCAAACCTGTGACCTGTACCACCCAAAGGACGAACCAAGTCATCCCTCATGAAGTGCATATGTGGGTCAACACTGTGCAAGATCACCCTCCCGTGAGGCGAATTCCCTTCCCATGGTTCCCTTGTGGTTTTCATAGTTACACAGTGCTACTCTCGTTTATTCAAAAGTTGTCCCCTACCTGGCATCTGGTTTCTCCCGGGTGCCTATGATTCCAGTGTAGGGATTCCCAACCCTACCTGAGGGACGGTTCCGAGGAAGAGGATGGGAAGTGCATGGGAACACCATTGCCTCTCTCCAAATCATACATTATCTTGGCTTGGAATTATATGGCTGTTCCTTTTGCTGGGCCAATATCATGGCACTTCTTTTCAACCTCCACTCCAAAGATGCAGTTCAGGAAGGCAGTTCATCACCACTTTCTCAGTAGAGATGGAAAATAAATGCTGACCTAGACAGTACCCAATTTAAAAAATATTTGAAGCCACGTTGGAAATCTGACTATAACAATGGAAGCCTATTGCTTCATTAGGCTTTTAGTATTTCTGTGCATATTTTCTTTAGATTGTTACCATATATACAACAATCAAAATCAAGGGAAAACAAATTTCCTCCAAAATGTATATCATTACATACATCTAAAATGGTTACGGGAGTCTTATGTTCAAAGCAAGGGATAAGTTTGATCCATGCATCAACAGTGGCTCAGTTCATAGCATTCTTACCTCTGATTCTCAAACACCTAGATTCAAGTATCATTCCTGGTCCTGATTTTAAAGAGCAAAGCTATTCCTGATGAAAGGCTTTTGCCTGAAACGTCGATTTTCCTGCTCGTCGGATGCTGCCTGACCTGCTGTGCTTTTCCAGCACCACTCTAATCTAGACTCTGGTTTCCAGCATCTGCAGTTCTTGTTTTTAACCTAATGTTCCATATTGACACGAGTACTGCATAGTAGGAGGTGCTGAGGTTTGGAAGTGATGCTAAACTGAGGCCCTATTTGGCTGAGTAGGTGACTGAGGAAAAATTCCAAGGCACTATTTCAAGGAAGAACAGGGAAGGTTTTCCTGATGTTCAGCATAATATTTACGCCTCAATCAACATCACAAAACAGGTTATCTGGTCATTGTCGTGCTACTGTTTTGGGGAGTTAACTGCTGTATTTCTGACATCATAACATTGATTAATTGCAAAGAACTTCAAGATAACTTAAAGATTTCTTCATTTGTTGCAAAGTACTTTCAGATCTCTGATGGTTGTAAAAAATGCAAGATTGTCTGTTTTTAACATTCCATCGTATGCCCACATGTCAATATTTTCTCTTCTAATTTCAGAATTGAAATTCAGAAGTATTAACAAAACAAATACTAACATCAGTTTATTGATGTGTTCTTTACATTAGCAACATGATACTGAGAAATCATGCTGATTTGTTTTTCATCTATAATAATCACCAGGGTATAACTTTTAATATAGGTTTGGAATTTAATAATTCATGCTTCATATTTCATTATATCTTTTTATTCCCATTAACATCAGCATTAATATGATATACGATTGATTGAGGTTACTGGGTGAATTAGTAAGGTGGGCTGCTACAAGCCTTTATACTCTCTCATGACCTCACGTTCACCTTTTCAGCCTTTCAATAATTCCTACTGTAGTATCTGTCACCTATGCATAAGTATGTTTGTCATTATTAGGTCAATTATTCAGTGTCATATACAGATAGCATGAGGTGATAGAGATTCCTTTCAGAGCTCACTCCAATAGCAGTTTACTGTGTTGGATGATTGTTGTTGTGAAATACAACAGACACATAAATGTGCATCTAAAAACAAACACGTAACACAGTGTGAAGTGCAACCCTGTGGAAGTAGTTCATGCTGTTGCTGCCATAACAGTATCTGACAAAATGCTTACTTACTGCAAAAATGTTAGGGTAGAATGTAATTCTTCATAAATGCCCAAAACTGCCTTCAAATAAGTTTTATTTTCAACTAAAATCTAAAATTTTAACAATAATTCAATTCATAATTCAATGCATGATTCTAGTGCTTAATTAACTTTGAATTAAAGTAAGTATTGAGTTGGGAAAATTTTAGAAGATTTTGGTGAAATATATAGAATCGACTAACAGGACAGCAAAATTATAAAAACAAATATGAAAAAGTTATGTGTTTGAATATTTGATCAAATGAGTATGCTTATTTAATTGCGTGTTCCGAACAAGAGTCATTCCAGACTTCAAATCTTAACTCTGTTTCTCTCTCTTCATAGATACTGCCATACCTACTGAGTTTCTCTAGCATTCTCTGTGTTTGTTGATTATTTATGAGGCTTTGTGAAAGGTTTTTCCAAGAATAGTTTGATACTGAAAAGTGATATTCAAATTTACAGAACCATTTGAAATTGATACCCAAATAATTTATGCAAATCACAGTTGGATTAATCACATACTGTTGCTCCCCATTGTAGAAATGATTGCTAACACTGATTGAGAGTCTTTCCTCTGGAGTTGCAGAGAGGAGAGTAGAGATAAGCTAAAACCTTAATCCCTTTCCCTTATTTTCTGAATTAGTTTGTACAGGTAGAAATAGGTGTTTTTTAGACCTCCATTCCCCCACTATCTGGTCAATTTGAATAATAGCAACAAGCTCTCATTTAAGAGGATCCTTTCATCACGTTCTCACTCCAAAATTCTGAATGGTATATCATCCACGTACCACATACTCAATAAAGATATAGTTAAAGAAGACAAAGTACTTCTACAAGTGTTAAACTAAAAGTAGTGAACAGTTCACATGGTTGACTTGTTTTAGAAGGATGTTTTTGCGGCGTCAAAAATAAAACCGGGCCAGTAAGATGGACTCCTCAAGTGTGAGTACCTCACGGTCAAAGCCACATGGCTACAGCAGATCTGCAAGGTCATTCCAATCCAAACATCACTCTTCTTATAGAAAAAACTTGCATGCAGGATCATGTACATTTTGAGTTGCCCAGGTTACACAATATGTACACTACAGTTCTCGGTAGTTTGTTATTCTCATCAGTCTCCGCAATTTCTAAAACATGCCATGGTACATAAGTGTTTTGTTGTTGGCCATTCATCTAGGTGATGATTCTTCACTGGGAAGTGTAGTTCCCATGTCTTGTTGTGATACCTGTTGTTACTGCAGTTTCATTTTGGGTTGTGTGGATTTCTGAGTCTGACAGTTGATCTGTAGACTGAGCAGGTGATGTGTTTGCACCTAACTGATAGCTGCCCGTAGTTGAAGAATGGCTGATCCAATTGTATCTTTGTGCCAATGGTTGCAGAGGTGTACCTGATATTTTACTTCCTCATGTATGATTGTAGGGTAACAACCACCCTACAATCATTCCAAATCGCCACTTGGGCTAACCTTTGTTGAGGACATTGAAGGTTTGTTTTCTGATTGGCTCTTCAATAATCAACTCTGGTGTAGAAGTCTTGTCAAAATGAAATTTGGCTTCCTGCCATTTTACCATTTTTGATAAGTGAAAACTTATGCAAAAATTCAACTCCTGTGTGTTTCAGTTGCATGAAAAAAGATTCCGGTCAATTGTTTTAATAAGTTAATGTAACATTTTTTGACAAGGTTACAACACATGTAAAACAAAATCAAAAATTGATGGAGATGCTCAAAGCAGAAGTATGATAAATTGTATTATAACACAGTTTATATACATTTTGACATTTCTCATATATCAGACCACCTCCCCTATAAAACCCACAGAGCTGGGCTGTTTATGTGGAAAATAATCAACACATAGAATAGGGCACAATGTGAACACAATCTCCGGTTTCATCAAAAGTTGGTTTAACTACAACTGGCTTCATCACAACCATCACAAAAGCTGGAGCAAGAGATAGAGAGAGAAAGAGAGAGAGGTTTATTCCAATTCTGTGCTGGAAGCGAGCACTCCATGAGTGTACACTGTTGATAGGCATTGTTATTATGTTCCACACAGTCAAACTGCTAAAGGTGATTGGTATAGCTCATACAAAAAAAAATCAGTTAGATAACAGCTTTCCACAGAGGTGTACTCTAAGTACAAGGCAATATCTTGAGGAAAGCTAGGAAGTGTGACAAAATTAGTCCAATAGCGAAATAGTGTGGAGTATACTTTCTAGAATAGTGGAACATCAAAAAGAAAACCAATCCTTGTACATAACCTTAAAGAAGGTAAGGTAGCAGTACCAATGTATATATGCCCAGGAAAATAACTTTTTTGTGGGTATCTGCATGACACTACCTTGAACTGCACTAGGAATTGAATTGCATGTGAAATAAGCTAATGTACACTGCACCAATATTAAAAAATGAGTCAGCAAAATAGGCTTAAGCCATGATGAGAACTAGGCTTCTGGTTTGTCTATTCTGTGCACTGATGCATAACTAACATTATATTCTAAAAGAAACAGCTTAATTCTACATAATAAAATACATTTTTGATTTAAAAATTTCAAATAAGTGACATGGTAACTCTGTTGGGAGATTATGCATATAAATTATACAGTTAAATACTTATTAAAATATTGTGCACCCAGCCACAATCTGCCTCCCAGGACATTTGTATTTAGTTGAAAATATGAGCTTCCCGACAAATGAAAAATTGAGTTCATTTCTGTATTAGTATGGGAAGAGGGAGAAACTGACTTTTTCTATCCCTGTAAGCCTTACCATTATAATGCAGTACAATGCCATTTCCAATGAACAATTATATTTAAATCATGTTATGTTCAGGACTGGAAAACAAGTTACCGTACAGTGAGTAAGCATTATGTTGGTATGGGAGATTATACACCTGTCATCTTTAACCTAAATTCCTTTATATGATGCTTTTCACTTTCTAACTGAAGCCCGGTTTTTCTTTTAAAAAAAACATGATAATTTAAAAACATACAAGAAGCTCTCAGAAACATCATGAGGAATATTTAGACCAAAACAATTAACATGCACTTAGAAAAAGCCATTTTCCAAAGTTCACAAGCTCGCAAGAAAACTCACTCCACTTCCTTAATTATGATGAGATGATTCAATGTATGGGGTTAACACAGTTAGCTAGACAGCTAGCATACAAATTAGATTAATGCTAGCAGCATACAGTTTGATCCCTGTGCCACCTGAGGCAGACTCAAAGCCTTCCTCCTTGCCCTACCCGAAGGGATTATTTGGTTCAGCAAATAACCACCAAGCAGCTGCTTTCAGACAGATAACTCCGTGATAAGAAAGTATCAAAGCATAAAACAACAATGTTTGGGAAAATTATTTTCTTTCTAATAATGTTTCTAATGGGCTGGGCTGTTCTGAAGGAACCTTTGGCAGCTGTGCTATCTGAATAGAAGAGACGTTAAATGTCCAAACTCAGAACTTGAGTTTGAGTTCGATTTATTGTCGTCACATGTACTGAGACACAGTGAAAAGTGTTGTTTTGCATGCTATACAGGCAGATCGTACCACACGAAGTGCATCAGGGTAACAGAACCGAGTGCAGAATACAATGTTACAATACAGAGAGGGTGCAGAGAGAGAGGTCAGAGTTAACATTTGAGAAGTCCATTCAAAAGTCTGATAGCAGTGGGGAAGAAGCTGTTCTTGAATCTGTTTGTATGTGTATTCAAACTTTTGTATCTTCTGCCCGACAGAAGAGGGTGAAAGCTGAAAAATGTGTTGCTGGAAAAGCGCAGCAGGTCAGGCAGCATTCAAGGAGCAAGAGAATCGACGTTAAGGGCATAAGCCCTTCTTCAGGTCATTCCTGAAGAAGGGCTTATGCCCGAAACATCGATTCTCCTGCTCCTTGGATGCTGCCTGACCTGCTGCGCTTTTCCAGCAACACATTTTTCAGCTCTGATCTCCAGCATCTGCAGTCCTCACTTTCTCCTAGAAGAGGATGAAAGACAGTATAACCGGTGTAGGAGGGGTCTTTGATTACGACTACTATATTCAGATAGTCTGATGAAAGGTTACAGACCTGAAATATTGGACTGGATCCTACATTGAGGTTAAACTCTCCACTTCAGTGTAAGTGTTGAGGTCAGTCTACCTCTGCATGGCTGGCTCACTCTATTTTCATTCTTTTGGGTGATGGCCCTTTAATTACTGCGAGCTATGATTTCCTTCTGACGAAGAAATCCAATCTTAGCGTTGCAATCATTTAGAAGCCTGTTGCTTGGAAATACCAGCAGGTATTTCAAGGAGGTGGTATTGAATAATGGGTCCAGATATTTAGGTAGATTTGAGATTTCACTGAGGCCAGGCAGACAGGACCTGATGGAGGAGCAGGGGTGGTAGGCATTTTGCAAAGGGCATGGAGGTAAAACTGTGAGAAGAGTCCTCCCAACTACTATCAGGAACCTGGTATCTTCTTCTTTAATTTACCAGGAGCTCATAGGGTTGCTGGTTGGGTTTCTCATGTCTCCTGCTGCCCAGTAAAATACAGTGGCATTGGTATGAAGTCCTTAACTCGACAGTTGGGCCACAGACATTCAATTCATCCAACCCTCATCTCATTGTTTGCAAAATCATGTATGGAGCGTGCTGGCAAGGTGTGTGCACATTACTAATGGCACAAGGCCCCAAATTGTGGATTCAACCACCTACTTTCCTACTAATGGGTTAACCTTAAATTTAGCTGGTTAACTCTCGCTGTTTTTCTCTTCATGAATTTTGCAAGGTTTGCTGAGTATTGCCAACATTTTCTATCAGTATATACATTACACAAAGTATGTCATCAATCCAACCTTGTTTTGTAAGTAATAAACTGCAGACTTGGACCTTTGCAATGGCCTGTATGAGCTCAGTTATTTATTTCTTTGAAAAGAATTGCTTTTTAATCAGCTCAAACATGTCTAAATACTCAAATTTCTATAGCTGATAATAGCTTTCCGTAACTTCCTCAGTTAAACTAATGATCCTGAAGGGGATCCAAGATGGCGGTGATCTGATAGGTCTGCTGTGCTGCTGCTCCACACCAAAACCCAGGTAAAGTGGGTTTTCACCCCCTCTATGAGGGGGTTTGTCAAAATCTGAGAGAGAATTGACTCGGCGCTGGAACCGATCTCTGCATGAGCATGACATCCCAGTGTTGGATCAACATGTCGAGGTGGTCAAATAAAAGACCATGGCGTCGGAGACCGTGGCAGAGAATTTGGAAGGACGGATCCGAATACTAGAAGACCAGGTTTGGGCCCTGTTGGATCAGGTCGACGACCTTGAGAAGAACTGTTGTTGGGCTCCTGGAGCGTGAGGAAGGTGACAGCTTGAACATTCTGGAACAGTGGCTCCTGCAGCTTCTGGGGTTGGAGGTCAAATCGGGCTGGGTATGTGTGGAGCGGGCCCATCAGATCGTGATGCGCAGGTCCAGATCGGATCAGCGCCCCTGCCCTGTTCTAGTATGACTCCAGTGTTACAAACAGAAGCAACTGACAATAGAATCACCCAAAAGACTGGGAAGAGATTCACAGGCCCTGATGTATAAAGAGTCGAAAATTATGTTTTTTCAAGACTTCTCTGGGACCATAATCAAAAAAAGGAAATCCTTTGATGAAGTCAAGAGGAAATTGAGAGACTTGAATATCCAATATTATTTGAAGTACCCGGCTTTAATCATGGAGGGTCTGTTTATAATTTTGACTCAGCAGAAAAAGCGAGGAACTTTTTGGACTCTTTGAAATAAGTGATCCGGTTCAGGAAAAAAAAGACAATTATGGACAATATGGAAGATGAATAGGGTCAATGTATGGAGGGGACAGTGTGAGTGCCCACTGTTAACTCCCATGTGTGTAAATAATATGTTTTCTTTGTCTTGATGTTGTTTGGGTCCGGGGTGCAGCCTTAGCTGGAAGGAAATAGGATGGCTGTAAGGTTTAGGACGAATGCCCCTATGGGCGAGGGGGGGAATTTCTAGCGATTATTTGTTTATATGTTTGTTTGGTTAAGTTAAGCATAATGGTTAGTTTTTTAGATCTAATAATATTTGTATGGAATGTTTTTAGATCTTATACATTCTCTATTTTTTCCACTCAATGCGCTATGAATAAGCTTCTTCCTCTCGGGGGAACGCGGGCTGCTGTGGTAGGTCATGGCTGGTGGTTCATTTAAATGGTGCACCTAGAACATAAAATTGAGCCATTTTCTGATTAAAGGGAAGAAGTTGATTTCAAACCTGAGAAAGAAAAGGGTTGACATCGCTGTGCTGCAGAAAACACTCTTAACTGACAGGGAACATTTATAGTTGCAGCAGGGAGGATTTGGTAGGGTATTCTTCTCTTCTTTCAACTCCAATTGTAGAGGAATGGTCATACTAATACAAAGGAACCTCCCATTCCAGATAGTAGAACAAATCAAGGATGAATATGGGCAGTTCATCATTCTCAAGGCCTTAATATATGGGGAAGAGTATGGCATCCAGAGCAGCTATTGTCCCCTGGTGCACCCCCTAGAGTTCTTAACATTGGCTCTTGGGGTATGCCATATGATCATAGGAGGAAACTTTAACCATCTCATGGACCCCGAGGTAGACAGGATGCTAAGGGGTCTCTCGAGTATCTCCCTGCAATCTAGACAGCTAGTGGGCTTGTGTGGAGAGTTGGGGTTGGTGGATGTGTGGAGATGTCTCCACCCGAGTAGTATGGATTTTACCTTCTACTCCAACCCGCACAAGTGCCACACTAGAATTGATATGTTCTTTGCTCCATCAGTCTGTTTGGATTCGGTATTATCCTGCAAGATTGGGAACATAGCTACCTCGGACGGTGCAGCAGTGTACTTGGATGTCAAAAATAATGGTAATGGAATAGACATGTAATGCTGGCGCATGGATCCATTCCTTTTGAAGGATAGTAAATTTATAGAGTACATCACAAGGGAGTTTGAGGCCTTCTGGGACATCAATTCAGGCATGGCCAGTAATCCATCGGTGCTTTGGGAGACCGCCAATACGTACTTAAGGGGTTTGATTATCTCATATTCAGCAACAAGGAAAAGGCAAAGAAGAGAGAGGCAACAGATGTTCGAGACCCAGCTAAACACAGCTGAGCCAGCATATTACGACAGACTGTCTATGGTCAAGCTACAGAGGGTTGCGATTCTCCAAGCTATTCAGTGCTTACGAGGAACAAAGAGAGAGGTCTTCTTTGTGAAGCAGAGTTTATTTGAATATGGAGAAAAGCTATACAGAGCTAACTTTGTGCAATTGCTTGATAGGATAAAACAGGCTCTGCAGCGGTGTGAGGGGTTACCAATATCATGGTTAGGCTGAATAGCCTTGATTAAAATGAATGTTTTTCCTCCTCTACTATATCCTATGAGAATGCTCCCGTTTTTGCTGCCCAGACAGGTGCTGTGGAGGTTAAATGGCTGGTTTGGGTCCTTCATTTGATATTACACGATTCGTAGATACTGCGGTGCCATAGTTTGTGAGTTGGAGGGGATCCTTGGAATTGAGGTTAAGGCGGATCCAGTATCCCTTCTTTTGAATTTGCCCTCGCTGGGTGAACATGGGAAGAGATTATTTAACATTCTCACACACTATGCAAGAAAGAACATTCTAATGAACTGGATTTCGGAAAAGCCCCTGGGTTTCATGGGGTGGCGTAGATTAGTGATGGAGCCCATCCCCAAAATTATCTCACAAATGTGGTGCCACAAAACAGAACCATTCTATAAGGCATGGCATCCCTTTTTAAATTATATTGATACGGACTTGTTGGTAATACTGACCTGGGCCTTTATGTAGCCTTGGAGGCCGGGTTTGGAGGTCCAGGGGCCCTGAGGGGAGGTGCTTGAGGAATATGGATATTATAAGTGATGCTCGTGTGGATGGGAGTCTCGGTCAAGGTGTGGCGAGTGTGTAATTTGATTCAATTTAATTTAATTGGATTTAATTTAGTCTAGTTTAATTTTAATTTAATTTGAGTTAAATTAAGCTAATTCAAGATGATTTTATCTAATTTGACTTATTCTAAATTGGATTAGATTGGTCTAGTCCAGTCTGGGTCAGCCTAAGCTAATTTGCTGAGTACAGTTACTTATTGAATCTCAATGTGGATAGATTGTTTTTTTTTGTGATAGTTTTGGTTTGTTCTCCAAAGTTTCTGTTAACCTTTCTGTAATATAGGATCGTTATATTATTTTTCTTTTTTGAATTTTTATAATTTTCTTAAAGAATAAAAACCTTTCCGAATGAAAGAAAACCTATATTTACCTAAATTCTTTCTCGCCTCTTTCTTAGTAATGGAATGATATTTTCTATTTTACAATTCAAATGCACAATTTATGAATCAGAGACCTTTACAAAACTATGGCTAATGCTTCATAATTTCTTTCCTGATTTATTTTCATGTTCTGGGAAATTCAGTCTCTGCAGAATTGTCTCTCTTCAATCCTTTTATTTTTCTCCATTATCATTACTCAACTAATAGTAGACTTGTAGAGAGTGAGGAATTTTTGGGCACCATTCCAACCTACTCTGAAGTCAGGAATAGAGGAATTGAGCAGGGAACCCAAACATACTGGCACTGGCAATGATCATCAGTATTGGTGGTAGGTTAGGACAGGAATGCTGTTCTATTCTCAATTCACTCCATTTAAATGTGTTAAAAAATCATGGATGTTGAGGGTTTCATCCTTGATTTATAAGTGGGTCAGTGGGGCGAAGGGAGGGTTTGCAGCTAGTGAAAGGATTCCCTTGGCATTGCACAGGTGGCAGGAAGAATAGACGCTCATTACCAGGTCTTGGAGCACGATCGGCAAGCCTCTGGCACTGGAGGGACAGAAGAATGGGGAGGAGGCTGCCCAGAATGTGGCCTCTTGGAGATTTCAGATTTCAGGTCCCGTAGTGGTGAAGGACAACATCTTTTGTAGGAAAAGCAGACCTCCATGCATTAGGAAGGCATGGAGAGGAAAGAAATGCAGGAAGGTAATTGAGGCCAGCCGCCGAATATAGGATCTACTGCTGAGGACCCAGTGTCACAGGACATGGTGTTTTTGGAGGCACAGATGTTTTCAAGTATCTGTTTCCTCCTTGTTGAAGACCTCCCACCTCATAGCATTGGGGTTTCCATGCTATTGAAGTCACTGTGGTCTTGAAAATCACCTCTGGTTCCTTCCAAAATTCCACTGTAGATGTTGGTAGCAATCAGAAGTGGCTGCATATCACTTCATTTTGCTGGTCACTAATGCCCTCTTAGCCAGAGCTGGACAGTACCGTCAATTACGACAGACACCTTTTGCAAGGTCAGTGGGGACTGGTCTTTTTCACCACCACTAGCTTCACTCAGGTGCAGGGTATCTAAAGACCAGCCAGTGTGATTCATCACCAGAAATGGCTTCCACTCTGTCACCTCATGTCCAACTCGTCTGCAGTCACAACGAGAGTGTGCTGTATTTCTGTACTTGTTTTCCTGGCAGCTGGAATTATTCCTTCATCCACCAGCCTCAGACATTCACTCCAAGCTTGAAAGCGCATCCTAAAGAATCAAGAGGACATACTTGAAGTCATGTTTACCTTTCTATGGTAGCTTCAAACAGAGGGACAGAGGCAAGACAATAAAAGCTATCTGTTCTACAGAACAACTATTAAACATAGGAACATAAGAACCATCTGGCCCTTCGGGCCTGCTCTGCCATTCAATAAGATCAAAGCCTCAGCTCCACTTACCCGCTCTCTTACGATAACCCTTAATTACTTCAAAAAAAATCTTAGTTTGAAAATATTTGCTGAAGTAGTGTCAACCACTTCACTGGGCAGGGAATTCCATTGATTCACAACCCTCTGGTGAAGAAGTTTCTTCTCAATTCAGTCCTAAATCTGCTCCTCCTAATGTTGAGGTTATGCCCTCTTGTCCTAGTTTCACCTGGCAGTGGAAACATCTTCTCCACATCTAACTTATCTATTCCCTTCATAATTTTATATATGTGTATAAGATCCCCCCTCATTCTTCTAAATTCCAATGAATATAATCCCAGTCTACTCAGTCTCTCCTCATAAGCCAACCCCATCAACTCTGGAATCAACCTCGTGAACATCCTCTGCACCCTGTCTAGTGCCAGTACATCCTTTCTCAGGTAAAGAGACCAAAACTGCACGCAGTAGTCCAGGTGTGGCCTCACCAGAAACTTATACAGCTGCAACATTACCTCTTTGCTTTTAATCCCTTTAGCAATGAAGGACAAAATTCCATTAACCTTCCTAATTACTTGTTGTACCTGCAGACCAACCCTCTGTGATTAATGCACAAGGACAACCAGGTCACTCTGCAGAGCAGCATGCTGCAACTTCTTACCATTCAAGTAATAATCTTTTTTACTGTTACTCCTACCAAAATGGATGACTTCACATTTACAGAGAAACCTCGATTATCCGAATATCAATTACCCGAATATCGGATTATCCGATCTCAAGGTCCCGATAGAAACATTATGTCAAAGAGCTGTTTCAACCCTGATCGTGTCTTTTGTTCACAGGTACAATGATTAAAAATGAACTCGGCTCACTGAAATGCTGCTGAGAACAATCCTGGACAGCCCAGGCACCGTCTCCAAATGACTGACTTCCTGCCCTCTCTCTCTCTCCCGCCACACTTTCCCTGGAGTTCTGCATAGGGGTGAACCCTAAGCCCCTCTTCCCCAGATAATCTCTTCAACATTGTCCTGTACAGGGCAGAGGTGAAACCTGTCAAAAGGTTGCAGTAAAAAGTTGTGTGCATGTATGCAATTTGGAAACTTACCCCACAAAGGCAGCAGCAGTCTTACTGTTGATGTACAGTCCAGTCCGGCTGCTCTCCCCCCCCCCGGGGTGGGGGTGGGGGGTGGTGGGGGGATTGAGGTTGGGGCAGGTGGGGGGACAGGGTGCAGTGGGGAGTGTGGGTGAAGGCATGGGACGGGGTTTAGGGATGGGGTTGAGGAGCAGGAGGGTGGGGGCTCACGTGCAGTGTGCTGCTGCCTAGTCTTCTGAATGGGGAGCAGACTTCACAGAAAACTCTGAGCCCCAGGCGAAATCAATTAACTGAGTAATCAAGTATCCGAACGAAATAGTGCCTGCCCATCTCGTTCCGATAATCGAGGTTCCTCTGTGTTAACATTGCAATCCATCTGCTAGACTTTTGCCCACTCACTTAGAGTATCTTTGTTCCTCCACAGTTTTACAGTCCTCTGCACACATTGCTCTGCCACGCTTTGTAGTGTCATCTGCAAACTTTGGCACACTACACATAGTCCCCAATTCCAAATCATCTATATAAATTGTTAATAATTGCAGTCCCAACACTGATCCCTGAGGCACACCACCAGTTACTGATCGCCAACCAGAATAGCACTCATTTATTCCTACTTTTTCTTCCTGTTAGTCAACCAATCCTCTATCCATGCTCATACTTTACCCCTAATGACATGCATCCTTACCTTATGCAGCAGCCTCTTGTGCGTCACCTTGTCGAAGGCCTTTTGGAAATCTAGGTACACTACATCCACTGGGTCCCCATTGTCTACCTTACTCATGATGTCTTCATAGAATTCCAAAAGATTTGTCAAGCATGACCTGCTCTTCATGAACCCCATGGTGTGTCTGCCCAATGGGACAATTTCTGTTGAGATGTTTTGATAATATACTCAAGCATCTTCCCCACCACAGAGGTTAAGCTCACCAGTCTATAATTCCCCATCTTTGTCTACCGCTCTTTTTAAACAGTGGCATCACATTTGCTGTTTTCCAATCTGCTGGAATTGCCCCAGTCTAGCGAATTTTGGCAAATTACCAAAAGGTGCACTTCCTTTTTATCCCGCCATCTCTTTTATCACCCTGGGATGCATTTCATCAGTGCCAGGAGACTTATCAATCCTTAGCCCCATTAGCTTGCCCAACACTACCTCTTCTGTAATAATGATTGCTTCCAGGTCCTCATCGACCTTAATCTCTTTGTCAATTACTGGCATATTATTCATATCCTCCACTGTGAAGACCAACACAAGATGCCTATTCAATGCCTCAGCCATTTCATCATATCCTATGACTAAATGCCACTTCTCATTCTCTAAAGGACCAATGTTTACTTCAACACTCTTTTTCAGTCACAGGATGGGATTCCTTTGTTAGGACTGGTCCGGTGATGTTCTCCAATCCTTTGTTGCAAGGACATGGTTAATGCGGTTTGCGTACACTCTTTAATGTGGCTCTTGATGGAAGTGGGGATCTTAAGGATCATCAGCCCTAGAATAAGACAGCTGATTCAGGGAGAAGCAGAAGATAAAAGTAGTGGAGCAATTGCCAGTGAAAGGGGATGATATTGAATGAAGAAGTGCTTTTGCTGCATAATGAAGGGACATCTGCACTTTTCCCTCTTCTCCTTCACAGCCTCCATCTTTAGACCTAGTTGGGCACTGATGAAGTAATGAGTTAAATTGAAGTAGACCTTTACCTTTCTTGTGACACCTTATTTTCCTGTAGTATACTAGAAGACTGGCACGAACCAAACAACGCTCTCTCAGATCAACCAGTAGCATGAGTGGTAGCTGCCATGGGGTTTCTGAATGAGTCCGACACTTCATCAGACCTACCCCTGTCTTTGCCCTTACTGGCTGTGAGTGGACAGGAATCTCCCCTCCTTATCACTTAAGGCTAAGTTGTGAAGATCTGAACTTTGATCAGTTTCCCACCAGATATAGATTTCCGACCTAACCATAGACTCGGTCCGTATTTCTGGACTCTGGTGGTAATTCAGCCTTTCGGGTCATTATGTCACAGAAGGGGACCATTTTTCCCATCAAATTCATGCTTTCTTAAAATTAATATCAACGACTTCCCTTGCATTCCTTTCATCCACCTTCTCTGTTACTTCAGCAAAAATTCAATTAGATTAGTTAAACACAAACCGCATTTTACAAATTCATGCTGGCTAACCTAAGGCAACTAAACAATCTCCAATTGTCTGTTAGTTTTTTCTCAAGTTTATTGTTGCTAAAACCTGACTGCCTTTACTAAAATTTTCTTTACAACATTTCCTGAATAAGGTGTCACATCTCTAATTCTCTGTCATCTTTCCCACTTCAGGGGAAGGTTAGATGATTTAAGAATAAATCAGGACAAGTATGAAGGATAGCCAGCCTTTACAGTCCATCCTTTCTTATCAATTTTCACCCCTTCTGCTTACACCACCGCTAATGTTTGTCAGCACCTTCTTCCCTAGTACACATTGATACAAAGTATTCATTAAGTAGTTTGAATCCTGTCCTGTGCCTTTAAGCACATATCATTCTTTGTCCTTAATAGGTCCTGGTATCATTTACTGTTTACATGCTAATAGAAGATTTTCACCCTCTTTTTACAATATTTTTAAACAACCTGCTTGGATATTTTACGACACATCTTCATGGCAACTTAGCCTTGAATCCAGACCTGCTGGCCCACAGGTAGGGACAGAATCATTGCACCACAAGATCCTAAATAATTTTAAATCCACTTGTTTAGACCTGATATAGCACACTTCCTGGGTAGGTGAGACTTGACTTCCAACTTCTGGCCCAGAGGTAGTGGTACTGTAAAGTCCTCATTTATATAACTGCCATTCTCATGTTCTAGCTTTATCAGTCATATTTTCCTTTTCACTTTGCTTCTGAATTTACTATATTTGACTGTGGTTCATGTATGAAAAGTACACCTGACAAGCATCATATGCTTGTTTTTTGTTTGTCAATATCTCTACCTCCCTAATTAGCCAAGGGGCACTAATTAGGTCCTCCATTTTGTATCCTTGTTGGAATGTGCATAGTCTGTACCTGAAATCTCAACATCTAAAAGATGACCCTCTGCTCTCTTATTGTTTTTCCTGTCAGTATCTGGTTCCATTTTACTCTGGTTAAATTCCCTCTTACCTCATTGAAGTTAACTCATCTCCAATTTAGAAGATTGACTTTAGATTGCTTCTTGCCTTCTCCATTAGGAATCTATATTGTATAATGCTTAGCCCACCAAATTTCCCAGCACAAGATCCAGCAATGCTTCCTTCTTTTCTAGTTGGAATGAGAACATACTAGCCAAGGAATTTCAGCTGAAAACATTTCAAAAGTCCTTTTCTGCCCCTTAACATTTGTACGGACAATCTCCCAAATGATATTTTGGTAATTAAAGTCCCTCAATGTTACCGTGCTATTATTCTTGCACATTTCTGTAGATGTTCTCCTTTATCTCTCATTCTATCTGAAGGCCTAATACTGCTGGTAGCATGCTCAAAGCTTTTTAGTTTTTCAACTGTAAACCAGGGTTTAAACTAGAATGGCAAGAGGATGAGAATCTGAATAGGAGTCAGAGGAGCAAGGATAGAACTAAAAGGCACAAATATAATAAATAAAAGTAGGAGGCAGAAAAAAAACAAGGACAATAAAGAAATGGGACCACAGTGCAAAATGAAAGGCAGGTGTAAAGGCTTTGTGTCTCAATATGTGGATCATTCACAATTAGGCAGATTAAAAAGGACATAAAATGTTGTTGGCAGATGCCTACAAGTCCCAAGCAGTATTGGAGATGTAAGGGAGGGCATTCAACAACAAATCAGAGGTGCATGTAATAAGGGTATAACTGTAATCATGGGTGACTTTAATTTACATATAGATTAGAGAAACCAAACTACTACTGGTATTGTTGAAGAGGATTTCCTGGTGTGTGTACGTGAATTTTTATTCAGATCAATACACTGAGGAATTAACCAGAGAACAGGCTATTCAAGACTGAGTACTGTGCAATGAGAAAGGATTAATTCCTAATCTTGGTGTGCAGGGTCTGTTGGGAAACAGTAACCGTCATAAGATGGAATTCTTCATTAAGTTAGAGAATGAAGTGTTTAAATATGAAACTAGGGTTCTGAATCTAAATAAAAGGAACGATGAGGTATGAGGTGCAAAATTGGTAAGGATGGATCGGGAACATTAATAAAGAAGTTGTTGGTGAATATGCAATAGTTCATATTTAAAGAACATGTGATTGAATTACAACAATTAATCATTCTTGTCTGACACTAAACAAGGAAAGGTAACTCACTATTGCTTTCAAAAAAAATTAAAGGAAACATTCAAAATTGCCAGAAAAAGCAATAAGCCTGAGGTTTGGGAACATCTTTTCCTTCAGCAAACGAGGACAAAATGTTTGATTGACTTGAATTGAACACACATTTTGATTCTGCCTTCATAAAAGATAACATGAATAACCTCCAGAAACATGAGGAACCAAGGGTATAGTGAGATGGCGGAATTGAAGGAAATCAGTAGTGGTAAGAAAATGGTGTTGGGGAAATTAATGGGGTTAAAGGCTGACGAATCATCAGGGCCTGATAATCTAATCCCAACATCTACAAGAAGTAGTCCTGGAAGTATTGACTGCATTGATAGTAATCTTCCAAAATTATGTAGGTTCTGGAACATTTCCTACAGATTAAAGGGTGGTAAACATGACCCCACTATTTTAAAAAAAGGAGCAGAGAGAAAACACAGGGAACTACAAACCAGTTAGCCTAACATCAGTAGTGGGGAAATGCTAGAGTTTGTTATAAAAGATATAATCACAAAACATTTAGAAAGCATTAATAGGATTGGACAAAGCCAGTGGGTGTTTATGAAAAGCAAACCAGACATAAAGAATTAATTTAGTTTTTTTGATGATGCGATTAGTAGAATAGATAAGGGAGAAAAAGTAGAAGTGATGTGTTTGGCTTTCCAGAAGATTATTACAGGGTCTCCCATAACAGGTTAGTGCTCAAAGTTAAACCACATGATATAGCAGGCAAACTATTAGTATGGATTGAAAATTGGTTGACAAGTGGAAACAGAGAGTGGGCATAAATGGATTTTTATCTAAGTGCCAGGCAGTACTAGTGGGACACTGCAAAGATCAGTACTTGGACCCCAGCTTTTCATGATATGTAAAAGGTAAAGATGAGGGAACCAAATGCAACACTTCCACGTTTGCTGATGACACAAACTGGACAGGATTGAGGATTGTAAATAGGATGGAAAGAGACTTTGGGCATTTTAGACAAGTCGAGCATGTGGGTGAACACATGGCAGATACAGTACAACATGGCTAAATTTGAAGTTATACACTTCAGTGTGAAAAGGGAAGAATTTAGATAGTTGTTAAATGTGGATATAAAAAGGGATCTGGGTGTCCTTGTACACCAAAAGCAAATAGGCAGGTGCAGCAAGCAATTAGGAAGGCAAGTGGCACTTTGACCTTCATTACAAAAGGATTTGAGTTCAGAAGTAGGGATTTTCTACTGTAGTTATACAGGGCCTTGGTGAGACCACACTTGGAGGATTGTGCACAGCTTTGGTCTCCTTATCCAAGCAAAGATATACTTGCCACAGACAGAGTGCAGCGGAGGTTCACTAGGCTAATACTTAGGATGGCAGGACTCACCTGTGAGAAGAGATTGATTCAACTAGATCTGTATTCACTAGAGCTTGGAAGTTTGAGAGGAGACCTATTTGAAACATATAAAGTTCTAACAGTGCTTTACAGACTAGGTGCAGGGAGAATGGTTCCCCTGGTTGGGGAGTCCAGGGTTCACAGTCTCAGAACATGGGATAGGCCATTTAGGACTGAAATGAGGAAACATTTCCTCTCTTAGTTCTGCCACCCCAATCTCCCTTTCTTCCTTTCCTGCCTTTAGTGAATACTTTATATCCTTGTGTATTAAACAGTCAGTCCTCACCATTTTTTGAGTTAAGTTTCCGTTTTTGTCATTATTCATTCACACTCAGCTAATTGAGCTTATAGTTCATAACCTTATTTAGCACAATTTGTGTATCTATAATACCTCCCCTTGTAGTTTTCTTAATCCATTGCTTTCTTACAAGGTACTCCTTCCTTCTCTAATCGTATTTAACACTTTCAGGTCTTAATGTACCTCTTACATCTTTTTGACTTCTATATACCAATATTTTTTTTATTTCCTCCTCCTGACTAATTTATAGGTTCCTTTGTACCTTTTGTATTTTTCATCTTCTTCCATTTCAAAAACAAATATAAAGTACTTATATTTACACTCATAGTCTGCAATTTTCTTATGTATCATAATGTTACTTGCATCCATCCTTAATGGACCAAAATTCCACTTTATCATCCTTTTCTTTGTATATTTATTAAAACGTTTCAGTATTAATTGTATATGTGTTTATTTTATGTTTTTATTTAATTCATTCATGGAATGTGACTGTCATTGGCCACATGATCATTCACTGACCTTCCGTAAATACTGTTGAGAAGGTCATAGTGAGACACCTTAAACTGTTGCAATCCATGTACTGTACGTACAACCACAGAACTGATTTGGAACATGCAGTTAAAGAAGTAAGTTGGTCCAGTTTATTTTAGAAATTTGACACACGGCTGCCACAATGGTGAGGAGAGTGAATGTTTAATGTGAATCAAGTGGACTGCTTTGTCCCAAATGGTGTCCAGTTTCTTGACTATTGTTGGAGCAGCATTCATTCATGTAAGTGGAAAGTATTCCACTGTACTCCTGACTTGCATCTTGCAGATGGCTGACAGATTTTGGGAAGGCATGAGGTAAGTATCTGAATGCTGAAATCCCAGCATTTGAATGCCTTTTGTAACTGCGGTATCTACAGAGGAACCTCGATTATCTGTCATTCGAGTATTTGAATTTCGGATTATCAGGACAAGATCGCAAGGTCCCAATACTTGGCTAAACTGTGTTATCCAGCATTCGATTATCCAAACATTCAATTATCAGAACAAAGTACTTCCTGCTCTTTTCGTTCGGATAATCAAGGTTCCTCTGTATATGGCTTGTTCAGTTTCTGGTCATTGGAAACTTTCAGGATGTTGATAGTGGGAGATTTAATGATGGTACTGCCATTGAATATAAAGGGGAAATAATAGGTTTTCTCTCATTGGAGATGCCTGGCATTTGTATGGTAAATATTACAAAGCACTTACCATCTGATTGCTGTCCAGCTCTTGCTGCACTTGAACAAGGATTTCTTCAGAATCTGTGCAGTTATGATTGGTATTGAACAATGTGAAATCATTTGCAAACAATCCCACTTCTGGTGAAGGAAAATTATTGATGAAACCAAAGATGGACTAGTTTAAGATAATCAGTTGAGCTCATAACATGGCTCTTTTATAATGGTTGTAACCATGCACATTCATATGCAGGATCTGAATTACCTGGAAACACAGGGAGCTTATAGTTCCCCACCACTTTCTCCATGACAATGCCTTGAACAATAAGAGTGAAAACTCCAACCAACAAGCACTCCTTTTCTCCCATAATATGAGTTAATGCAATTGTTTGAAATTTGGTATTCTTGCATTTGCTGTATTGAGTGCAAGATGAGAATCTTTGGCAACAATCTCTCTTTGTCACAATATTCAGGTCCAGGACATACTCTCGTAATTCAGTGCCTTTACCATTTGAGCTATTCTCCCAGTCCATGACATAACGAAATGCTCCCATTATAACCATGTACGTGCTTCTCTGATCTGTATTTAGATATTCCCCTCACTGTATCATGACTATCTAAGTTCTGTTGATCATTTTCAACAGAGCAATGCATTTTGCTGTACTTCAATCCCACCCATACTGTTTCCATTGCATGATTGTTCTCACTCCCCATTTCTTTTTGCGTTTGTGTCTTTAGGCAATGGTACTACTCTCCCTTTTTTTTAAAGATCTTATAACAGAGCATATTTAGTGCCCTGTCTGAAAGATTAAAACAATTTGTTTTTATTGTATGCTCTGCTGACACTGGGAGGTTTTACATGGGTTTGACATACTGCCTTGTCAGATCCTGAACACTGTAGAACAATGGGAAATTTTAGACGACATGTAGATGCCCAAGGGCAGATTGTGACACAAGTTAAATTATGTGATACAGACAACATGACATGTGCATCTTCTGAGATGTTCACAGAATATCACAGCAAGAATTTGTAATGAGTTAACATATTAACCCTCCCACTGTGCAGGAATCCATGTAATTTCCCATTATAAAATTAGAATCCCTACAATGTGGAAACAGGCCGTTAGGCCCAGCAAGCCCACACTGACCCTTTGAAGGGCATCTCACCCAGCCCCATCCTATCCCCGTAACCCCACATTTGTCATGGCTAACCCACCTAGTCTGCACATCTCTGGACAATTTGGCATGGTTAATCCATCTAACATGCGAATATTTGGATTGTGGGAAGAAACCAGAGCACCCAGAGAAACCAGAGGAAACCCACACAAGCACAGAGAGAAAGTACAAATTCCAAACAGTCGTCTGAAGGTGGAATCAAACCCGGGTCCCTGACAGTGTGTGGCAGCAGTGCTAATCACTAGGCCACCTTGCTATGCCAACTGAAAGTTATTGTCTTATTTTAATAAAATGGAACAGACCATCATTAAGGAGAATGAATAGTTGGCCTGTGATTTGTGCATCTGAGGTGGGGCTATATGCAATTCCTAAATTTCACAAAATAGCACTCATACCTACTGAAATAAGGTACTTGAAAACATTGTAATTACAGAAATAAAAATCACAATTGAAACAAACAATTATCTTTTTCTGAATGAAGATTTAAAATAAAATCGTACAATGAATCATCATTATTTCAAAAAGTTACTTCTTTAAAAGGTAAAGGTCATAACTGAATCAAGTTTGAACTGGAAGTTCATCAGAAGTTTGACTCCAATTATCTTTCCTTCCCTTTATCTGAAAGCATTTGTGCCAGGCAAAAATGGGATGGGTAAAAATTGGAATATAGATTCAATGATAGATTTCAATAAATAGATTTAGTCTAAACTTCTCTGTTTTTAGCACATCATTTTTATCATTATATCTCTGAGAGTAATACTTGATGTTTCTGCCTAAGTTCTCCTATTCATCTGTTGAATGTTCATGGAAGGATTCTCATAAATGACAGAAAAATGGATTAAATGGCATTTAACCATTTGTCTCAGTTTTTCTAGGTTGTTCAGCCCCTCAAATATGTTCCATCATTCAATGAGACCATATGATCTGTAGCCCAACTCTATATACCTGTCTTTCCTGAAGAAGGGCTTATGCCCGAAACGTTGATTCTCCTGTTCCCTGGATGCTGCCTGACCTGCTGCGCTGTTCCAGCAACACATTTTCAGGCCATATCACTTAATACCTTTGCTTAACAAAAGTGTACCTATCTCAGATTAAAAAAAAACACCTGAACCAACATTCACTGCTGTTTATGGAAGAGAGTTCCAAATATCTATCAGCCTTTGCGTGTAGAAGTGCTTCCTAATATCTCTCCTGAATGGTCTGGTCCTAATTCTCAAACTATGCCCCCTATTTCTAGAATCCCCTACCAGTGGAAATAGTTTATCTTTATCCAACCTGTCTTTTCCTGTTAATATCTTGAAGACTTCAATCAAAGCTGCAGGGAACCGAACAGGAGAATCCTGTGGAATTTCACCACTGCACTTGAGAAAAATCAGCGTAACAGTTTGGTAGTGAATGTCTCTATTTGTATCAATGCTTCTCTCTTTTGGCCTGAACGTTCAGGTTGTCATATTTTTACATTTTGTGCTGTATTTACATCTCCACTATTCACAATGGGTTTTGCATGGGTTTTACAGGCAGCTGTATGATTTTGGAAGGCTGCCTCATCTGCTTGTATTTAACAAATGCAAACAGGGGAAACAATTCAGCTGTCATTGTTATTTTTCTGTTAATTCTGTGATGTTCTCACCAAAATGAGCTCCAGTCTTAATGCTAAGATTCCCAAAAAGACCATCACTGCAATTAAAAATTCAAACAAATATTGACTAAATATTGTATCTGTAAGGCGTTTATACTTAATGCTACATAAAATCTTTGTTACTTAACTTTTAAAATGACTGAGAATTCCACACCATCACAGTTATCCATTTTGCTGTCCCTCATTATGTTCCTGTTAGAGCGAAGGGCAAGGCTGGTAAGAGTAGAGAGCAATGAATGAATGAAGATATTGAGGTTTTATTCAAGAATAAGAAAGAATTACATAGAGTCATAGAGACGTACAGCACAGAAACAAACCCTTCGGTCCAACTCGTCCATGCCGACCAGATATCCCAACCCAATCTAGTCCCACCTGCCAGCATCCGGCCCATATCCCTCCAAACCCTTTGTATTCACATACCCATCCAAATGCCTTTTAAATGTTGCAAATGTACCAGCTTCCACCACTTCCTCTGGCAGCTCATTCCATAAACGTACCACCCTTTGCGTGAAAACGTTGCCCCTTAGGTCTCTTTTATATCTTTCGCCTCCCGCCCTAAACCTATGCCCTCTAGTTCTGGACTCCCCGACCCCAGGGAAGAGACTTTGTCTATTTATCCTATCCATGCCCCTCATGATTTTATAAACCTCTATAAGGTCACCCCTCAGCCTCCGACGCTCCATGGAAAACAGCCCCAGCCTGTTCAGCCCCTCCCTATAGCTCAAATCCTCCAACCCTGGCAACACCCTTGCAAATCTTTTCTGAACCCTTTCAAGTTTCACAACATCTTTCCGATAGGAAGGAGACCAGAATTACATGCAATATTCCAACAGTGGCCTAACCAATGTCCTGTACAGCCACAACATGACCTCCCAACTCCTGTACTCAATACTCTGACCAATAAAGGAAAGCATACCAAACACCTTCTTCACTATCCTATCTACCTCGACTCTACTTTCAAGGAGCTATGAACCTGCACTTCAAGGTCTCTTTGTTCAGCAACACTCCCTAGGACCTTACCATTAAGTGTATAAGTCCTGCTAAGATTTGCTTTCCCAAAATACAGCACTTCTCATTTATCTAAATTAAACTCCATCTGCCACTTCTCAGCCCATTGGCCCAGCTGGTCCAGATCCTCAGTCCAACACCAGCACCTTCACGTCAAAGCTTTTTTCCTCACCCATTGTCGTGTTTAGTTGTTTTATTTTCCATTTGGTTAACTTCTAACTCCATTTTCACCGTGATATTTAGACTGGAGATTTCTTGTCTTTATTTCAGCCCTTTTAACTCCTTTTGAATTTTGTCTGTTCAATCTGCGCGAGTCCACAACTGTATTCTCTGTGACTAAACTATAGGATCAGCAATTTATATGCTTCAGGTGCAGGACTAGCTGCCACCATCTCCTGCTCTCTCTCTCACTCTCAGGTTCTTGAAGATTGACATCGACCAGTGAGGTTCATTGATATCTGAAGAAACCCTGCAACTTGATACTACATTGGAGCTGTTCACTTCTCCAAAGCAACTCCAAGGCAACGTGAACCTTGTGTATCTTGTAACCAGGTGGCAATGCTAATTAGCTATCCTTTATGCATTCAGCTCCATTCTAGCTTGGCAGTAAATATAAAACCTAACATTCCCAATATCTCCTTGTGATACTTGGAGACTAACAGTTTACTCAGATGCTCTGAGCACTGATGTTTTTTACCATTTTCCACAGGGTGAACACCTGCACTTTCTTGTCAAGTTTCTTGACTTGATTTGCTTTTGTCCCCACAGCAATCAAACCACCCAGACTTGTTACTGGGCAGAATTCAGAATTGGTCACATGATTGAACTGAAGAGATAGTCCCCAAACAAACTATCTTATAAACTTTGTATTTCTAACAATAACATTTGTATTAGCTTCACCACAAACGTTTAGGAAATATATCAAGGTCTTCCATTTTTTGGTCCATTTTGCAAACAGTTTAGGAATCCTGGGTTACCAGTAAAAGTGGCATTGAAACGTTAGCATTTGGATGAGATGGCAGGTTGAGTTTCAGAGTGGTAGTTTCATGGTACAAAGTGGCTCAGAACTCAGTTGTTATAATTACAGATATTAAGTAGATGACCTGCTTCATGGTGAAATATTTTATTCTGGAGTGAGCCAGTGCAAGTAGAAGGTAAATTTGCTACCTTTAGGGAGCAGCACATGCTGAATATCTCCAAGATAAATGTGTCTTCTTTGGCAGCATTGCTTGGCAGCTTGCCCTTTCCATCCTGTGTCTCTGATAGTCTTTCTTGAGAATGGAGGATGCACTTCAGGGAGTTATCAATTATCAGATTATCTTTTGTGCATAGGGTGAGCATCAGCAGGCAGGGAAGATGGAATTGTCTGCATTTGAAATGCAAATAGTAATGTGATTTCAAGCACCTTGCTGTCAAAAGAACACTGATTATTGGAGACAGCTGATGTTTCAATTATTATGAAAGACATATGGAAGTAAACTTGTTTGCACTTGGGAAACAGGATTAAACAGAAGAGCATCTATGTCTACAGATCTGTGACAGACATGAATAATGTAAAGTTAAGATCATTATTTAACTTGGATTCCTTATGGCTAAAATAAAGAATGCAAAAAGGTATTAAGATATTTCAAGTTTGTGAGAAATTAGAATGATTTAATCCTTACCAGATAGTGGATTTGAAGTAAAATCTCCATCAAAAGTAATTAATATCAACTAATTCCTTTAAGAAATTCTACTGAACAAATATTTTGTCAAGACCAAAAATTGAATGATTTAAACATATGTTACTTAGATATTTATAGTATTATCTGACACACAACTAGCAGTTCTTTAAGGAAACAAGGAGTTATTAGAGTAAATTAGTTTTTTATTTATTTGACTTTTTCATGTCACTGACTAATGTTTTTGCTGCATTCATGCTGATAATAATCCTTTCATTGTTGGCCACCAAAAGCTTCCCAGGCTCTGTTTTATCTTGGATATGGTGTTTTACGAGCTTACATCTCCCAAGTATTGCTTGTTGAATCCAAGTTTCTTTCCTTAAAACTCTAGTGGATAGGCACATTCTTTTACATTCTCATAGAGCTTCTGTCTCCTTCCAGATCTCTCCACATAAAGAAGAGCAAAGAGATAACTAGTAACTCTAATATGCTGTACCTTTTTAAAAAATTTCCAGCCTGGTTGTCTCTTTGCTCTTCATCTATTTTCACTCTGTTATGGTCATTTTCAGAGATATTTAGCTGTTGCTTCTGAGACAAAGGTGGAAGTTTTGCTCTCAATCTCCTGTCCATTAATAAGTCTGATGCTGATAATCTGTTCTGTAGTAGTGATGATATTGTTTAATCGTGCAAGATTTATATCTTTGTTCTTTTTTGATAAATGTCTTAATTGTATGAAATGCTCACTCTGCTTCTCAATTCATTTTGAGGATAGTGGACTGAACTTGTGACTTGAATAAAATTATGTCTCCATGCAAATCTCGAACTGCTCATTTGTAATTGCAGACTATTTCTGAGACTACAGTCTCCAGGATGCTATATGATGAGAAGATTTCACTGAGCGATTCTATCATGTCTTCTGCACTGATCTTGTGTAGACAGTTTGCCTTTGAACTTGAGTAAATCCATTCCGAGGGGATGCCATGGGCCTGATGGAAAGCATAAGTATTAGAAGTTCCTTCTTCTCTGGCTGTTCATTGCATATGACATACAATTACTAAGAATTTCTTGTAAGAAACTTCAAATTCCAAGTCACCAAACTGATCATTGTACTCTCACACCACGCTCTGTAATGCCCACGGATGATAATAAAAATAAACAAAGCATTACAAGAGTAAATGCATATGGTAATTCTAATCACTCATTGGACCAATGATTGTTGATAACTCATTGGACAAATGATCGTGGAACTCGATGCTCAGCTTCTTGAACATGTGAACGATCTTGGGAATTCATTTTGAAATCCAGTTCTTTAATTCAAACCTGCAAGCTCTTCAACCTTGTGAATTAATGCCAACTTTAATATTCATTCCTGATGAATAAAGAACATTCTTGTTTCCAAATTACATGAAGAAATTCTGTGATTTAACTTTCCTTATCTTGAGTAATGTTATGTGTTGGACTTTTGTTCTCAATTATATTTTTGAAACTCCCTTTAACATGATTGAGAATGGCTGCAATTTAATATTTTTAAGCCATTTCAGCTGGACTGATAAAACTGAAACATTGGCCACAGTAACCAGTTTAAAATCTGTGTATTTCCATTCATTTCCAGTTTTAACATTTCAGGATTAATTCTCAGAATTGTTGATTTTTCCTGGAATTTTGTTTTGCTATTTTGCAATGTTTTGTCTTCTTGAACCAGCATTGGTTTCACAACAGTTCTCTGTTTGTTCACTTTATCCTGTATTGGAATTTTGAAGGTTTTTCCAAAATGTCCCACTCTCCCACAGTTGTGGCTTTGCTGAGCAATTGTCCACATGTGGGGCTTGTTCCCTCTATGTTTTGGACACTTTAAGATGGCACTGGATCAGCATTGGTCACTGCTCATTTCTCCCTAACCTGAGTTCAAACGATAGGACATCTAAGCTCATCGTCTACATTAGGTCCTTTAGTTAAAAATTTGCAAAAGTTTTATTAATAAAATCAAAGGGGACTGGAACCTACAGTTGGTTAAATTAATATGCTCAGTGGATGGAGCAAGCTTGATGGGTTGAACAGCCTTTTCCTATTCTATGCTTGTTTCTAATTGTTTTGAATCAACCTGCTTGGACAAATTGTGCTACATCTGGCTCCAAGGGAAATGATTAGATTAGATTACATTAGAGTGTGGAAACAGGCCCTTCAGCCCAACAAGTCCACACCAACCCGCCGAAGCGCAACCCATCCATACCCCTACATTTACCCCTTACCTAACACTACGGGCAATTTAGCATGGCCAATTCACCTGACCTGCACATCTTTGGACTATAGGAGGAAACCGGAACACCCGGAGGAAACCCACGCAGACACGGGGAGAACGTGCAAACTCCACACAGTCCTCAGGTGGGAATTGAACCCGGGTCTCTGGCGCTGTGAGGCAGCAGTGCTAACCACTGTGCCACCATGCCGCCCACCAGGACACTATCACTACACTACAATACTCACGTTTGCTTATATTCTTGTGAAATTGTACATTTCCTGACAACAATTTAAGGAGCTGATAGTTAGGTAAAGGTAATTAGAGGTTAAGTTCCTCATGTCCTGCCACCCAAACAGAAATGTACTGACTAGGGGAAAGTTACGCCTGCTGCCCATTTTAATAATGCTTCTCTGAGCTTCTAATCATCAGTGATGCAAATCTGTGCTCGAGGCAAGATCAGCAAACGTCTGCCTTCCAAAACCTCATGGGACAAGAAACTGCAAAAATCACAGTGAAGCTACACTCAGCTGCCAGAAATGAAGCACAATTAAAGCAAGCTCTTATAAAGATTTTTTTTCCAAACATTAGACTAAACTAAATTACAATTAAGCTCTGGAATCAGGGAGATGCATTAGCTGACAAAATAAATAAGGGTTTTAAAAACCTTTGAGCTCATGCTCGTAATAGCAACAGAACACTGTTAGTGTTAAACCTGTTATTTGTTGAGCCTGGTTGAAATGAACTTATGTGCAACCATTATTGTCAAATCAGAGCAAAATAACATTTATAAAAATCTAGGGCTCAATTTTCCCAAAATTTGACAAAGTGTTAATTTCAGGGAGTTTCATGGAAGATTTCCTCCATGAGCTCTCGCAGATTTCTTGCTTAATTTTATACGCCTCACCTCATTAACTATGTACCATGCCTATATGTTGAAGACATAAATGAAATATCAGACATTTTGTTTCCTTGATGCCAAGAATCTCATTTTTCTATTGTTGTCATATTTTCCCAACTGCCCCATCATTGCCACATTATTCAGGGGCTGGGGAAATTCTGCCTATGTGCCAACATTTCCCAATTGATCTTGTCCAGTACAAATGTACATAGCATCTACTGGTACAAGATCATGTAGGATTAAGTTACTGTAAAGTGAAAAGTATTGGACTAGATATTCTCTTTGATGGCTAACAAAATAATTTCATCATAATTTTTTAACTAGCTGTCCTGACACTAGTAAATAATGGTCACATTTACTTATGCAAGGCCGTTCCCCTCAATAATAAGTATGCCATTTTGGATACTGTATGGGGGGGATGATCTACCAGAGGACAGTCACAGTGGCCAGGTTTCTGGCTCAGAAGAAAAGTGGGGGGAATAGCAGAGTAATAGTGAAAGGATATTCAATCGTGAGATGAATAGACACGAGATTCTGTGGTCACGATCGAGACTCCTGGATGGTAAATTGCCTCCTGGGTGCCAGGGTAAGGGGTATCCCGGATTGAGTCTACAGGATTCTTAAGGGGGAGGGAGAGCAGTCAGAGGTTGTGATACACATTGGGACCAATGACATAGGTAGGGAACGGGAGGAGAACCTGAAAAGAGAAAATCAGGAGTTATGTTGGAAGCTAGAAGGCAGGAAGAGCAGAGAGTAATCTCAGGGATTCTATCAGTGCCACATGCTAGTGAGGCTCGGAATAGAGTGTCAGTGCAGATGAACACTTGGCTGCAGGGTTGGTGTATGAGGGAGGGCTTCAGATATGTGGATTATTGGGATACCTTCGAGGGAAGGTGATACTTGTACAGAAGTACGGGTGGCACCTGAACCAGAGAGGCACCAATATCCTGGGTGGGGGGTTTGCTGGAACTCTGTGGGAAGGTTTAAACTAGATTGGCAGAGGGTGGGAATCTGAGCTATAGATCAGATGATGGAGTAGCCAGATACAGTGTGCAGAGAGTCTGTGAGGTGGGATAGGCACTTGACAGGGCAAAGGTGCAGTCAGTGTGATGGGTTGAAGTGTGTCTATTTTAATGCAAGAAATATCAGGAATAAGGGTGATGAATGCAGAATATGGATCAGTACTTGGAACAGTGATGTTGTGACCATTACGGAGACTTGGATATCACAGGGGCAGGGTTTAAATGTTTAAAAAGGAATAGTGGAGGAGGTAAAAGAGGTGGAGAAGTGGCATTGCTAATCAGGGATAGTATCACAGCTGCAGAAAGGGAGATTGTTGAGGAGGGTTTGTCTATAGAGTCAGTATGGGTGGAAGTCAGAAACAGGAAAGGAGCAGTCACTATATTGGGAGTTTTCTCCAGGCCCCCAATAGCAACAGAGACATGGAGGATCAGATTGGGAAGCAGATTTTGGAAAGGTGCAGAAGTAACAGGGCTTTTGTCATGGGTGACTTTAACATCCCTAATATTGATTGGAACGTCCTTAGTTCAAATAGTTTGGATGGAGCAGTTTTTGTCAGGTGTGTCCAAGAAAGGTTCCTGACGCAATATATCGTAGACTGACTGGAGGGGAGGCCATATTTGATTTGGTGCTTGGCAATGAACCATGTCAGGTGTTAGATCTCTCAGTGGGAGAGCATTTTGGTGATAGTGATCACAACTCTCTGACCTTTCATGGAGAAGGATAGGAGCAGACAGTATGGGAAAGTATTTAATTGGGGAGGGGGAGATTACAATGCTATTAGACAGGACCTGGGGCACCTAAACTGAGAACAAATGTTCTCAGGAAAATGTATGACAGAAATGTGAAGGTTGTTTAGAGAGTGCTGGGCAGATTTGTCCTACGGAGGCAAGGAAGAGATGTTAGATTGAAAGAACCTTGAGTGACAAGGAATATGGAACATCTAGTCAAGAGGAAGAAGGAAGCAACAAGGTTGAGGAGGCAAGGATCAGACAGAGCTTGAAAAGGTTACAAAGTAGCCAGGAATGAACTGAAGAATGGACTTAGGAGAGCTCGAATGGGGCATGATAAAGCTTTAGCGGGTAGGATTAAGGAAAATCCTAAAGTGTTCTACAATTATGTGAGGAACAAGAGAATGGCCAGAGTGAGGGTAGGGCCAATCAAGGATAGAGGAGGGGACTTATACCTGGAGTCAGAGGAAGTAGTGGAGGTCCTTAATGAATACTTTGCTTCAGTATTCACTTCTGAGAGGGACCTTGCCATTTCTGTGGACTGTATGACTCAGACTGATATGCTAGAATAGATTGATGTTAGGAAGGAGGATGTGCTGAAAACTTTGAAAAATGTAAGGATAGATAAATACCCTGGGCCATACGGGATATAACCTAGGTTACTACAAAAAACGAGGGAAGAGATTGTTGCGCCTTTGGCGATGATCTTTGTGTCCTCACTGTCAACTGGAGTAGTGCCAGATGATTGGAGGGCAGAAATTGTTATTCTTTTGTTCAAGAAAGGGAGTAGGAATAATCCTGGGAATTACAGACCAGTCAGTCTTCCATCAGTGATGGGCAAAGTGTTAGAGAGGATTCTGAGAGACAGAATTTATAATTACTTGGAAAACCATAGTTTGATGAGAAAAAGTCAGCTTGGCTTTGTGAAGGGCAGACCATGTTTCACAAACTTTATTGAATTCTTTGAGGATGTAACAAAACATGTTGATGAAGGTAGAGCAGTGGATGTGGTTTACATGGATTTTAGCAAGGTGTTTGATAAGGTTCCCCAAAGTAGGCTCATTCAGAAAGCAAGGATGCAGAGGATACAGGGAAATCTAGCTGTCTGGATTTATAATTGGCTGGCACATAGAAGACAGAGGATGGTGGTAGATGAAAAGTATTTAATCTGGAGTTCAGTGTTCCGCTGGGATCGATTTTGGGACTGCTGCTGTTTGTGATTTTTATAAATGACTTGGATAAAGGAAGTGGAAGGGTGGGTTAGTAAGTTTACCGATGACACAAAGGTGGTGGAGTTGTGGACAGTGTCGAAGGCTGTTATAGGTTGCAATGGGACATTGACTGGATGCAGAATTGGGCTGATAAGTGGCAGATGGAGTTCAACCAGGAAAAGTGTGAAGTGATTCACTTTGGAAGGTCAAATTTGAATGCAGATCACAGGGTTAAAGACAGGATTCTTGGCAGTGGGGAGGAACAGCGGGATCTTGGGGTCCATGTCCATAGATCCCTCAAAGTTGCTACCCATTTTGATAGGGTTGTTAAGAAAGTGTATGGTGGGTTGGCTTTCATTAGCAGCGGGATTGAGTTTAAGAGCCATGAGGTTATGCTGCAGCTCTATAGAGCCCTGGTTAGACTACACTTGGAATATTGTGTTCAGTTCTGGTCGCCTCTTTATAGGAAGGATTTGGGTCTTCCTTTCTCTCCCAATATTTTACCCAGGTTCTTTTGACCATATGTGCATATCTTTGTCTAAAGCCATGTCTCAAAGGGTTATGTAGTGATGAGGTGATGATGTTAAACCCATACTGTTCAACAATTCTTCACACTTTTTGAATGCAATTTGGATGTCAATGTTATATATTAATTTTTCCACACTTTTACTGCTGAGATGATTGCTGTAGTGCTCAAGTCTTTTACCTTCTGGCTGAAAAGGAACTTTGAGTCTGCAATTATGGGATACCATTCTTGACTGGGTGGGGATAAGTCAGCTCCTAGAGTATGTCATGTTTTGGTACTTAAGTAGCTAACATCTCTCTTTCTGCCACGTGTTTCATACTTAGATTACTTACAGTATGGAAGTAGGGCTTTTGGCCCAACAAGTCCACACCGACCCTCCAAAGAGCAACCCACCCAGACCCATTCTCCTACATTTACCCATTCCCCAAACTCTATGGGCAATTTAGCATGGCCAATTCACTTAACCTGCACATTTTTGGACTGTGGGAGGAAACTGGAACACCCAGAGGAAACCCACGCAGACACGGGGAGAATGTGCAAACTCCACACAGTCAGTTGCCTGAGGCAAGAATTGAACCTGGGTCTCTGGCGCTGTGAGGCAGCAGTGCTAACCACCGTGCCACCGTGTCGCCCAGTTCTGTAAATGTTTTCACTGCCCTTGTGTATGTCTAACCAGTACACAGCTGATGTGGATGTAAGCTTACAATTCTCCATCCCTGTGTGGTCTTGATGAATCTGCTGAAGAACTCTTGTTGCATTGTTTTGGGCATGACTGGATCTGGCTGGTGTCACTCTATTTTCCAGTGCGGTGTCATCTCTGATGGACAAATATAGCCAATGTGACTACCTTTATCTTGCCATCCCTGGATCTTTGCGAAGAAAGCATCTGTAGTTCCTTACTGAGGATGAATGAATTGCTTGAATTAATGAATGAATGATTTATTTCACAGTGAGAACAACAGTAAAGTACAGTGAAAAGCTTTTCCACTGTTATCATGATCCGATGCCATTTTGAATAGTTCTACGAATAAGAAAAATAAATAGAAAGATATACAGAGGAACCTTGACTATCGGAAGGACACAGGCGGGCTGTATTTTGTTCGGTTAATCAAATTCCGGATAATCGAATGCTGAATAACATAGTTTAACCAAGCATCAGGACCTTACAATCTTGCCGGATAATCTGATATTTGGATAATCGAATGCTGGATAATCGAGATTCCTTTGTAGCTTGAAATGAGTACATCAGTCCTGAGCCAGCTCATCATTAACAATGCAAGTGCCACCATCCCTCCTCCACTACTCACCACCACTGGATCCAATCAATGCTGAAGTTCTCTAATTTGACTCCGTTTTGTTGATTTCATATTTACCAGGTGATGAATCTTTAAACCTAGATCTTCCATCTTGGAGTTGCTGTGAACTTTATAAGCTCAAGAAGTTACCTTTGTAGTCTTGCTGTCGCTTTGCATAGTTTCTTGTTGCAGATCCCTGCTAGTGGAGGTGATTAGTCTGCTCTATGAATTGTTTTCCATATGGCGATACATAGAACATGGCACATGCACACAAACCTGCGAAAAGCTCTCTTCAGCAAGTTCCCAACTCTTAAATAAATTCAGTTGTTTGACTCCTGGTCACAGAACTATGCAGCTGACCCTCTATTCATTGCTAATGAATGCTAATCTGTACTTCCATTTAAATTTATCAAATGCTTCCAATGCATCATCAGCTTTCCAGATCATTCTAGCCTATGGCTGTGCATTAATTGCTGAGCCAGTTGGTATTCTGTTTCTTTGTTTTTATGCAATGTACTCAGTTTTTCCTTCAATCTCTCCCTGGCAGGAATTTGGTTCAATTTTCTTGATTTTCACTAAATTAATTTAAATGTTTTAATTTACTCACAAACATTTGCATTTACTATACTATGTCTTCTATCTCCCAAATTCTAGAAATAATTACCCTTTATAGAAAAGGTTAGAGCTTGTTGTATTTATTACAACGTGCTGTGCTGCCTGGCAAGACGATTGCTTTAGGTTGGTATCCTATTACACATTTCATGACTCGCATATGTGCAGTTGTGAATGTGGTCTCTAGGAACACTTAGATATAATAACTAGTTCCTGGCTAATTAGTTCTTAACTCTGCACAGACCATACAACAATATATAATACTTAACATTAATTGCTGATCTTAGAAGATAGTTTACGTAAGTGTTCACTAACTTTGCTCTTGAAAAGTCTGGCTTGAATCTTTAGTCTATAATGTGCACTCCTAAATTCCTTAGCCAGCAGAAATAATTTCTCTCTATCTACCTCATTAGGTGCCCTTAATACCTTAAGACGTTTAATCAAATTATCTATTAATCTTTTAGATTCCAAAAACGCAATCCTAGCCTGTGTGATCTTTCCTGGACGTTTTAACATTTGGAATCCATGACATTTATTCTTTCATGGGATGTGAACATCAGAGGTAAAACCGATATTTTTGTTCCCTTTCGCCCTTGAGCTGAGCAATTTCAGTGGGCAATTAAGAATCAATGACATTACTGAAGTTCTAGAGTCACATGTAGGCCAGCCCAGGTAAGCACAACAGATTTCTTTCCCAAAATTATATTAGGAACCCAGACGGGTCTTTACAAAAATTGTTGCTAGTTTCATAGTCACTATGACTGAGACTAGTTTTCAATTTCAGATTTTATTATTTCAATTTAAATTCCAATGGCTGCCATAAGCTGCCATGATGAGATTTGAAATGTTGTACCCAAAGCATTAGCTTGTACCTCTATCTCCCCAAGTCATGGTAAATCAATCCTGCACTCTTTCCAAACTCAATATATTCTTCCTAAGATTCAGTTGCTCAGAAGTGAACACATTATTGATGTGATCTAACTAAGGCTTTATATAGCTGTAGCATAACCTCCGTACATTCTAGGCCTTTATTATAGACCATTCTGTTAGCCCTTGTAATTATTTTCTGGACGCATCCCTGCTAAATAATTTTAATCAACATTTCTGGATCCTTCCTCTTTCTATCAGGATAACTCCTTCCAAGGGTGGCATGGTAGCTCAGTGGTTAGCACAGCTGCCTCACAGGTACTCAGGTTCGATTCCAGCCTCAGACAACTGTCTGTGCGGAATTTGCACATTCTCCCCTTGTCTGTGTGGGTTTCCTCCCACAGTCCAAAGAGGTGCAGATTAAGTGGTTTGGCCATGTTAAATTGCCCAGAGTGTCTAAGGATGTGTCGGCTAGGTGGATGAGCCATGGTAAATGCAAGGTTATGGATGTGTTAGGGGGTGGGTATGGGTAGGATGGTCTTCACAGGGTAGGTGTGGACTTGATGGGCTGAATGGCCTGTTTTCACACTAAAGGGATTCTATCAACATGTCTGACCTGACTCCTGAACTTTGACTTCAACTACCAACTTAACTAAGACTGTGACATTAATTAATTTGTCTTAATCAAAGACTCTGACTCACTTTATTCTGTAGGTAGATCCTGTGATGCAGCACTTCCAGATTCTTTTCAATTTTTGCTTTCTTCCTGACTTACATTTTGGAATGTAGGGGCAGCTTGCATTATAGAAGATTCCTCCTGTTCTCCCTCCTGCTCTCCCTTTGTTGGATTTCTTCTTTTAGGCAAAAGATCTGCATGGCAAAGGTGGAGTCTGTCTCCAGTCTTCACTAGATATGTAAATCCATCCAGTCTATTTACTTTGTGTTTTTGAGATGGGTTCATTATGATTCATCTGCACTTTGCTTTGCTTTTTTCTTACTTTCCTATTGATGTTAGGCCTGAGAAAATTGAACTTTGTCCTTGGAAGAGTCACTAGTAATGTGAGCAACTTATTGTGGACTATGAGGGTTATTCTGAAAGAGAACAGAAAGTTATCTATTCTCTATTGAAGGAAAAAGTGAGGGCTGCAGATGCTGGATATCAGAGCTGAAAATGTGTTGCTGGAAAAGCGCAGCAGGTCAGGCAGCATCCAAGGAACAGGAGAATCGACGTTTCGGGCATAAGCCCTTCTTCAGGAATGAGGAAAGTGTGCCCAGCAGACTAAGTTAAAAGGTAGGGAGGAGGGACTTGGGGGAGGGGCATTGGAAATGCGATAGGTGGAAGGAGGTCAAGGTGAGGGTGATAGACTGGAGTGGGGTGGGGGCGGAGAGGTCAGGAAGAAGATTGCAGGTAAGGAAGGCGGTGCTGAGTTTGAGGGATTTGACTGAGCCAAGGTGGGGGGAGGGGAAATGAGGAAACTGGAGAAATCTGAGTTCTTCCGCCTAGGAACCCTCCAACCACAAGGGATGAACTCAGATTTCTCCAGTTTCCTCATTTCCCCTCCCCCCACCTTGTCTCAGTCAAATCCCTCAAACTCAGCACCGCCTTCCTAACCTGCAATCTTCTTCCTGACCTCTCCGCCCCCACCCCACTCCGGCCTATCACCCTCACCTTGACCTCCTTCCACCTATCGCATTTCCAACGCCCCTCCCCCAAGTCCCTCCTCCCTACCTTTTATCTTAGCCTGCTGGGCACACTTTCCTCATTCCTGAAGAAGGGCTTATGCCCAAAACGTCGATTCTCCTGTTCCTTGGATGCTGCCTGACCTGCTGCGCTTTTCCAGCAACACATTTTCAGCGCTATTCTCTATTGAAGGAAAGCATCAAAATTATTGCCTGTTTGTCAAACTGGAGTACCATTTGATGCTGAATGATATGGTGATACAGTTGATTTGTTTATGTTCTCACCCTGAAATATTCATACACCTCTGATTGTAAACTGTCAACCATTATCTAACACAAACATATCTGGCAAATTTTCAGTTGTAATCCAACTTCTCAAAACCTGAATGGTTTAGCATTTGTGCTATTGGGTGGGGATTTTAAAAAAATCTTTTCTGAGATTTCCTGAAGAACTACTTTTTGATTTTCAGAGGCCATTGTCTCAGTCTCACTAACTAATTTCTGAGGTGTTGTCATCATGAAGGACCAATATCTTCTGTATTTCTGTTGGTATTTTGGGGTTTAGACTCACACAGAAGCATAACTAGACAAATTCATTGATATTCTCTAAAAGTATCCACTATCTTTTAAATATAATATTAAAACATACAAGGAAAACATAGAACAGTATGGCACAGTACAGGCTCTTCAGCCCATGATGTTGTGCCAAGCATGTATCTTAATCTAAAATCAACCTAACCTACACACCCCTCAACTTTACTGCCATCCATGTGCTTGTCTAGCAGACACTTAAATGACTCTACTACCGTCGCCGGCAGTGCATTCCACGCACCCACCACTCTCTGACATAGAACCTATCTCTGACATCTCCCCTATACTTCCTCCAATCATCTTAAAATTTTGACCCCTCATGACAGCCATTTCTGTCCTGGGCAAAAGTCTCTGGCTATCTACTCTATCTTTGTTTCTCATTACCTTGTACACCTCTATCAAGTCACTTCTTTTCCTTCTTCTCTCTGGTGTGAAAAGCCCTGGCTCACCCAACCTCTCTTCATAAGACAAGCCCCCCAATCCAGTTAGCATCCCAGTAAATCTCCTCTGCACCCTCTCAAAAGTGTCTGCATCCTTATTATAATGAGGCAACCAGAACTGGACACAATATTCCAAGTGTGGTCTAGCTAGGGTTTTATAGAGCTGCAGCAAAACCTCACGACTCTTAAACTCAATCTCCCTGTTAATGAAAGCCAAAACACCATTTACTTTCTTAACAACTCTATCAACTTGTGTGGCAACTTTAAAGGACCCAAAGATCCCACTGTTCTTCCACACTGCCTAGAACCCTTTCTTTAACCCTGTATTCAGCATTCAAATTTGACCTTCCAAAATGAATCACTTTGCATTTATCCAGGTCGAACTCCATCTGCCACTTCATAGCTCAGCTCTGCATCCTGTCGATGCCTTGTTGTAGCCTGCAACAGCCCTCAACACTATCTATCTACAATGCCACTGACCTTTGTGTCATTGGTAAACTTACTAACCCACCCTTCCACATCTTCATCCAAATCATTTATAAAAACTACTAAGAGCAGAGGCTCTGGAACAGATTCCTGTGGGACACCACTGGTCATCGAGCTCCACGCAGAATACTTTCCATCCATTACCACTTGCTGTCTTCTTTCGGCCAGCCAATTCTGTATCCAGACAGCCACATTTCCCTGTATCCCATACCTCCTAACTTTCTGAATGAAAAATAAGCACTAAGCTTTTAGAAACACAGGATTTAAATTGGTTACTTTAAATAAAGTTCCTCTAGCAAGTTTTCTCTCACCCTTGCTATTATTAAGATTGTTAAACCCCATTGGAACAGCCTTGATCAAAACTCATTTCATTTTTACAAGAGAACTCCTGCTATTTCTTATCAACACATGTTTATGCCAGTCATTTATGTATAATTAAACACTTGACTATGCACCATATTCTTGCAAGTTTCTCCATTAAATTCTCTGACAGACACTAACATGTATATAATTTATATGTGTAAAGTAATTGACTTTAGTGGTTAAGTGGGAAATCTCAAAAGAATGTCTACACTGGCTGTTTTATGAGATTTAGTATCATACTGATGGGACAGCAAGATCGTTGCCATCTTTGAAGTTGTGCTACCTCCAGGGCTGGCAGTCCCTTCTTTAAGCCAAATATGTTTACAAGGGCTTGGTGGTCACTTAACAATGTCAACGTGTAACCATATATAGGAATTGTGGAACTTAGCAATCTCGAATATGATCACTAATGTCTCCTTATCAACTTGTGAGTAATTTTTTCTGACTTTATTAAAATACATTAGGCTCCAGGTTTCTCCACACCAATTCCATTATGGGAAATAACATCAAATCTAACTCCTCTGGTGGAAAATCATGTGGTTAAACCAGTTGTTTCTTGTGATCAAAGTGGGTCAAAACTGCATTGTTAGTCAGTACATCCTTCACTTCTTCCATTGCTTTCCGATAATCCAGAATCTACTCCCAATTTATTTCATCTTTGAACAGTGGCATATACTTACTACCTAAATTGAGGATGAAAATGAACTGAAAATAATACAGAACAATCCAGTTTTAGAATGTTTAAGTACATTTTTGTTCTCTAGTTTCTTTGTTTTTAAAATCCCTCAAACCACTTTTGCATGGATGGTGAATACCATCACTGTCTATTTGGGCACTCAGGTATGTTCCATTTGACATTGTGAAGCAACAGCTACGCTTTTTAATTTTGATCCATACTCTTGAAGTTAATCCAAGACTTTGTTCAACATTAACATATGCTCCTTCTCTGCCTTACTACTAATGAGATTGTCATCAAAGGAGCAGCACACCTTTCTTTCCATTTTGTCCCTACTGGACAACTAGAACACTGCAATAGCAGTAGAAATCCCACAAGGTAATCCTTTTGTACTGGTACAGCTCATTGACTGCATGAATTGCAGGGGGTTCCTTGCACTTGTCAGTTAATTCTAACTGCAAATATGTATTTAACAAATCTGTCTCACTGAACACATTCCGATTGACCAAACTATAAGCAAATCTTAATTGGTTGGTAGTGGCTAAGTTTTGGACTGACTCTCACATTTAATGGTTAAAATTGTCAAGTTTTTTGGAAGGTTTTTCTTTGTGAAGCCTTGTAAGATCTCTCCTTTATCTCACCAAACATTCCTTAATAATCATCTACCCAGCCCCTAGAGTGTTTCTCACATCTAATATTATCACTCATTGTTCCTGGAACAAGTTACCACTCAGAGGATATCCACTGAAAGACCAACATCCCTGGCACCCACATCACATTTAAAAGGCACTGTGCATTAACATTCTGAAGCTGCCTTGCCAGTTGGTAAACATCCAGATGGTGCAGTGTTTCATCCCTAGAGTGCTGGAGGTCCTGCTGGATGGAATGGCACAGAGTTGGTGTGTCCTCTTCACAGAGGACCAGCTTATCCCATCATTCCGGTCTGAGGTCACGACCTAAGTCAGATTCTAATGTCTGGAGGAATGACCATGTCTGCTCCACCAGTGTAAGTGTCACAGACCTCTCTCTGCCACCTCAAACTCACTCTATCTCTGCTACTGCACCAACCTCTTACCCAGGGCTCAAGCTTTACTATTCTCAATATTACTTTCAGCATTTTCCATCACTCACTCCCATTTTCCCAAACCTTCCAGACCACTGTGCCTGCACAGTCTCTGTGCTTCCTACTTACTCTCAGGTGCCATTTCACCGTCTTTCGATCATCTGGACTACCAGCACCAACTGTGCCACCCAATTCCATTTCACTCAATTCCCTACTTTCCCTATTCCAAGAGAAGACAGAATAAGGCAAAAAGGGCTCAGGCAGATGTAGGGTGTCTGACATGAGGTTCCAAATAGAAGGCTAGGATCACTCTGTGGGAATGCCAAGACATCCATGTCCCACCAAACAGGTAAGTAGCACTCTTTATTCCTCTGCAATCTAACATTAACCCTGTCAGTGCCACTCATTGCTCATCACTTCTAACTCTTGTTGGCTACATCTTCTCTCCCTTGTGCCTTGCAGGCACCAACAGAATGTACACAACTTCTGTGGAGAAATGGCTTCTCTGACAGAAACTACCGCCTTGTCTTCTCACAAAAAGAATATGAGTATCTAATCTAATCTAATCTAATCTAATCTAAAAAAAAAAGAATATGAAGGCGTCAGAGGAAGCTTTGGCAAGGCTGCCTCCTGCACTCCCCACTAGCTCAGATACTGAAACCTCCCAGGGAATGTCAGCCTTAGAAAGTTAGGGAGCACAATCTAGTGAACATTTCACTGTGACAGCTCGGTGGTTAACTAAGGAAGTAAGACCCCAGGCTGCTGGCACTTGGAGGATTGAGGGGGATCAAACCCCTGCGCAGCAACATTCTCCCTATCCTTTCTTGCCACTGCCTGGATCTCCGAGGTCTGAATGCAGGAGCAGCTTCAGGAAGCGGAAGCCAATGTGTCAGCATGCCAATTCCCAGTGGCAGTGAAGTTTAGAGCGAACATTGTTGCTCATTCCCAGACAGGAGAGGACCCTGTGATGTTAGCAGTCAGCTACATACACTGAGAGGAACTGGTATGGGGGCAGAATGGCCATCATAGACCAGAAACTGCGCTGGCCACTCACCTGCCTAAGCAAGAGGCTGTCCGACTACCTGTGTGCATAGATTGGCAGCTGCTATGGAAAGCCACCCTCAGGGTCTGCTGGATTTATGTGTACCTCAGCATTCCAACGTTACAGCCATTGGTCCTCAGGATACAGGGGAATAAGGAAACTGTCCTTCCTTTTTGACGGACAGGAACAGCACAAATAGAATGAGATTTGGAACAGAACTTAGTTATTCAAGTGAAAATCAGGTTTTTTTTTTTAACTGACCAAGGAGATGGATATGTGATAGGTAGACTGAGTGCTGTCCCCCTGAGCTTCTAGCTAAAACCTAATGGATGATAATTCAATCACAGTCTCACTGGTTATAGGTTTTCACGTGCTGTATTTACCATTTTGAAAGGCAGTGTCGTGCTTGACTAACACATCCAGGTTACATTTCAACTCAAAAATCAGAATTACGTAATGTATCAATTACAATTCTTCAGCCTTTTTCTGAAACAATTTTGGCAAATATTATTTAAGAAAAGGGAATGCAGTTACGTAAATATTAGCATTAATCGTTCACATTTTTCATGTTCTTAATTTATTCCAAAATATTATTTGGAAATGCCAGTGTTGGACTGAGATATACAAAGTTAAAAATCACACATCACCAGGTTATAGTCCAACAGATTTATTTGGAAGCACTAGCTTTTGGAGCACTCTCCTTCATCAGGTGGTTATGGAGTATAAGATCATAAGACACAGAAGTTATAGCAAAAGTTTACAGTGTGATGTAACTGAAATTATATTTTGAAAAAGACCTGGATTGTTTGTTAAGTCTCTCATCTTTTAGAATGCACAACAATCAACAGACAGGAGTGTTCCCTCCCAGTCGGAGAACACTACAGCGGTTCGGGACCTTCGACCTTGGACCTTTGGGTGACTGTCCTCCAAGGCGGACTTCAGGAAAGCCAACAATGCAAAATGGCCGAGCAGAGGCTGATAGCCAAGTTCAGTACCCATGGGATGACCTCAACTGGGATCTTGGGTTCGTGTCACACTACATGTGACCCCACTGCACTAGACACACACACACTCCTACACACATACATTCTCCTACAGACTTACACACTCCTACAGACCCATATACTCACGCAGACCCTCTCTCATACACAAGGTCTCTCTCATATGCTCACACATACACTCCCACACTTACACGTACACACATCACCCTCTAACAAACTTAACCCCCTTTATATCACATACACACATACACACACTCTCTCACAGACACTCATAACCACACAGCCACCCCACACACACACCCACTTACAAGCGCACACACACACATATATAGATTTGTGGGGTGAATTTTTACTTGCAGAATTACATTTTATTTTGCTCAAAAACTGCATGAATCCATGTAAGGTTCTATAAAACCGATTTTTAGATTAGAGTTAGTCTGAACATTGTGACACAGACTGTCTCACACAGAGCACCTCACACCTTCAATGCATTATCTGGGATGACATGACACCAATTGTTAAAGTTCACTTGAGAATGTAACTTTTAAAAGAAGTTCTGCAATTTACATATGAAAGAACTGAAACCAACATGTTCATTCTAAAAGATGAGAGACTTAACAAACAATCCAGGTTTTCTTCAATATGTAATTTTGCTATAAATTCTGTGCCTTATGATCTTATACTCCACAACCACCTGATGAAGGAGAGTGCTCCAAAAGCTAGTGCTTCCAAATAAATCTGTTGGACTATAACCTGGTGTTGTGTGATTTTTAACTTTATTCCATAAAAGTAATTCTGCGTCCTGCAAACATAAATATTTTGAGTCAATTTATAAAGGTTTCCCATAGTTTGGTATTCATGCTTGCAGGTATTAAACGATTTAAATTTTTTATCCTGTAGTTTAAGTTTTGCTTATTGGAAACTAGATGGTGAGGTTCTGTATATATTTTATTCTGCAAGTCAGACTGGTCACATTCAAGAAGTAAATCTACTGAAGTGTTACCCAGACAATCCTCACAAGTAAACTAAAGAAAAGTATCAAATACTTGATATGCAATATTATAGTGAATAGCAAGCTGTTCTACAGAACAGTTTAATTATGTCTTGGCGGTCATAGATTCTACTTGTATTTTCTGTGATTCCTTGTCATGTTTCATTCTATCCCTACTTCTACTATTCATTTGTGCTTGATTGCAGTCTGTAGTTACAAATTAAATAAAGTGGGCTCCGGACAGAAGTAGCTATGAGAAGTCTGCACTATGATAAAATTTGGAACACTACTTTTAATCTTTGGATCAAACTCTGTCAGCTTAAAGAAATGCAATTGTCCATCAATGTTTAAGTTTGGAAGTGTTATTTTGAGATTTTTTTAAGGATAGTGTCCAAGTATCTGCAGCAATGCATGCTTTCTGAGAATTTTATAAAAGGCTTGTAACACTAAAAGTAGTTTGATCAATAAAAACGTAACAGCAGTACTCATACGCTGAATGGGAGAAACTTAGTGATTTGGAAGAACAAAGGTAAAAGTTCACAGAACATTAATAACAGCTTCTCAGTAGACAGACTTTAATTTTCATTTTAGGTTTTGTCTTAATGTATAAAATATAAATGTGGTAATGATGAGCCAATATGAAGTTTTAATAAGACCTCAATTAATGTACTGTATGCGATTTGGCCACCACTCTAAAGATTTGGATATTGAGGTGCTAGAGAGGGTATACGGATTCATAAGGATAGTGCTTTGTAGGAGGAAGTATGGAGAAAACGGCATACAGATTGGGGCAACAAATCTGATGCCATAGCAATAGTTTTCTTGGTGCAACAGGTGCAACAGATACAAAATGGGACTTGTACCACCTGTGCAAACATCTGGTACAGGCCATACTGGATGCCATTTGCTGAGGGTGTCAACATAGGCATCTGAAGTGTGTGCAGGAGATATCCAGAATAAGCTGACCCTAGTTTTCTATTAGGGTGTGGCACTGATTTAACTGCAGCAGTGCCATTTTTAAAATCAACACTCCAGCTAATGTCCTTGATCTCTCATTCTCATACTTGTATTAACAGGAATGCCCACTAAGTGCTATTTAAAAGATTCATTTTCTGGTTAGTTACTCATTGATTTCTACTTTCTGATTTGAAGAAATACTGCGAGTTTTCTATGACTGCTTAAAATTGTTGAAACCTTCACGACGTAGGCCTTCCTTTTCACTTCAAGGGATCAGCTAATATCATTGCTAGGCAGAAGTGGGTACTGCAGATGCTGGAGATTAGAGTCAAGATTAGAGTGGTGATGGAAAAGCACAGCAGGTCAGGCAGCATTCGAGGAGCAGGAAAATCAAGGTTTCAGGCAAAAGCCCATCATCAGCCCTTCCTAATGAAAGGTTTTTGCCCGAAACGTCGATTCTCCTGCTCCTCAGATGCTGTCTGACCTGCTGTGCTCTTCCAGCACCACTCTAATCTTGACTCTAAGATCATTGCTCCCTGGCGTAGATCCCTTTATCCTTTAGCAGTTCAGGGAGAGCAAACAGAGGCAATACAGAGGAGAAAAAGCTGTTCAAAGTGTGAGAACAAAGAAGTGGTTAGGAGTTTCAGATAATTTTTTTTAAATTATTCATTTAAGGGCTATGAATACCATGGGCTGGGTCGTGTACATCCCTAATTGTCTTGGAGAAGGTGGTGTGATCAGCTGCCTTCTTGAACTGGTGCAAGTCAATGGGTGTAGAGACACCCACAGTGCAGTTAGGAAGGGAGGTCCATGATACTGATGGACAGACAGCGAGGTAATAGTGATATATTTCCAGGTCAGGATGGGGCGTAGGTTGAAGTGGAACTTGCAGATAGTGGTTTTTTCATGTATCCATTGCCCTTGTTCTTCAGTCCATAGAGGTTGTGCATTTAGAAGGTGCCACTGAAAGAGTCTTGGTGAGTTATTGCAATATATTTTGGAGATCATACATGCTGCTGCTGAAGTGTGTTGGTGGTGAAGGGAATGAACAGGACACTATCCAGAGGAATCCCTACAGTAATGTCCAGAAATGATTGACTGCCAACCAATGCAAATTGCCAATTTCAGCAACAAAGATGTTTACTTCCAACTGAAGATCCCATGTCCTTGAACCTTCTGCTGTCATGGACAGTGAACTGACTAGAGGAGACATCTCTCACCTTACTTTCAAAAATAGACATTGAGGGGGTTGGAGGAGACCTGGGAAGCAGCTTGTTATTACTTTCAACAGGTTAAGGATTATTACCAGTAAAGATAATGATGACATTGGATATTGTGACCTGGTAAGCCATAAGATCATGACTATAGAAGAGTCTCCAGTAAAGTTTATCTACAGTTGGATCCCACCTCATCTCACAGTGGAAATGTGGGATTACATGCAGAGTTACTTAGAGTGAATTGTAATCAGGAGTCTATCACGTCTGAACACATCCACCATCGTCCTCGTGAAGCAGAAAGGCAGAGAACTAAGGTTCTGTATCAATAACTAGGTACTCTTCACAAAGACTCATATGATGCCTACCTCTCTCTAGGATTGGGGAAGCATTGCAAGTTCTGAAAGATGCAAAGTATTTTTGAAGTCTTGATTTGGCCAGGCACTTTCAAAAATCTACCAAGGTTTGGAGCAATGAAGACCCAATCGGGTCACCTACCTCACATATTTTTGATTTCAAATCCAGGACAGGTCAGGCAAAAGTAATACAAATGCTGGTGACTTTCATAGGAAGACTGACCACAGGAGGAACTCCCCCCTGCCCCACTGAACAAGGCGATGGCTGACACCATGCCCATGCCCCAAGTCAAAGGGCAGTATTCCAAACCTGATTCTGTATGACATTCGACTAAGATTTAGCGAAATGTCACTGATGTACTTATCACTGAGATCCAAACCAGGTCCAGACAGGAAGACCCAGGTGTGGTTGCATCTTAGCCATTTATCTCCGAATAGCACTTAAGCATCAACTGCACCAATATTTGGACGCCCAACATCCATTAATCCAGCACCAGTTGATGAGCGAGTCTGAACTAGTACAGAAACTGTTGAAGTTCTGGGAGAGGATGAGGGAGTAGATTGGAGTCCTTTACCAGCTGGTTCATGACAATGATAGCTAAGGGTGAAGCCACTCTTCCTTTCTGGCAGCTTCAAATGTCAAGTGTTAGCAGCAGTTCATGATCAAGAAAGATACCAAGTGATAGTAAAGATGAATGCCCTGACTAGATAAATGTGTTCCTGGCCTAGGATGGCTGCTGATATTGATGACTACTGTCTAAAGAGTGAGAGGTGTACTTTGGCCAAAGCAGGAAAGCAAGGTCACCCCAGCACGGAAGTGTGTAATGGAATTTTCAGCAACAGGTCATGATGGAGAGGGAGCACACTGAGCAGGGACCTCCAGCAGCAAGTAGTCATATTGAAGGAGAGCAGTGCAAAGGTCAGAGAAGTAAAGGAGCAGCCAAATGGACTTTCTTTGGTGTAAAGTATATTTTTTGGGGAAGGAAGCCTGCCAAAGAGAAGGATCAGATAGACAATAGAGTTCCTCAATGAGACGTAAACCACAGGCTTATTCCCATGCAAATAATGTCTCTTCCTCATCTAGCTTTTAATTCCCTTCATGTTTGTAATGACTTGATTACAAGTGGAGTAAAGAATTCCTGCTTTATGATCTTTGGTTCTTCTGTTTGTTCAAATCTCTTGTTACATTTCAATCAGCATGCCTTCCACATCCACTTCACACTCGAGCAGCACTGACCCACCAGTTGGTTGTTCTTAAGTAAAAGTAAAAGGCAGAGGTGGGTACTGCAGATGCTGGAGATTAGAGTCAAGATTAGAGTGGTGCTGGAAAAGCACAGCAGGTCAGGCAGCATCCGAGGAGCAGGAAAATTAACGTTTAGGGCAAAAGCCGTTCATCAGGAAGGGCTTTTGCCCGAAATGCCAATTTTCCTGCTCCTCGGATGCTGCCTGACCTGCTGTGCTTTTCCAGCACCACTCTAATCTTGACTCTAAAAGTAAAAGGCACAAGAGTTGTGATGAAGAAAGGCCACTGCTGAGAGGAAAAGTAAAAGAGTTGTGTTCACATAGAGTTAATGGCAGTTGTCTTTTCCCTAGGATGGGGATTTCAAGACTTGGGGGCACATTTTTAAGGTGTGAGGATAGAGATTTTAAATTATTTACATAGAGGGTGGTTCGCATGTGGAATTAACTTCCTGAGAAATGGTGGATATGGGCACAATTTTTAAAAGACATTTGGATAGATACATGAGTAGGTAAGATCTGGAGGGATATGGGCCAGCAGCAGGAAGGTGGGACTAGTTTAGCTTGAGATTATGTACAGCAAGGACTGGTTGGACCAAAGGTTCTGCTTCCATGCTATATGGCTTTATGACTCTATGTGCAGCTTGGAAAACAGAACAGATTGAGCAATGAGAGGGTAAGAAAGGCATGAGATGTTGGAGGATTAGGAGTTCTGGCCATCAGTTCTGGCCACTCCAGTGATAGTGAACATCATCATCTCATTGAGGGGGAGGATATGCAGATGCTGCTATCCTTTGTTGGTTGGGTGATACTGCTGCCTCTTATTATATGTTATCTTAACCTAAAGAAAGACAAAGTATGTTAGTAAATGTAGTGCACAGTGTTTGGTGATGTGGTTGTTATGTTTGAATAGCTGACCAGCTGTGAGATATGGGTATGAGGTTTTCACAGTCTAAATGTGTGGAGATGTGTGCAATGATGAATATTAGAAATGAGTGACGTTTAATGAAGATTGTTGGTGAGTGAATGATGAGGATGTGCATTGAGCTGTGTATGAAGCTAGTGGTGAAGTTGATGAAAATACATTCACCAACCTTCACCTGTATGTGTGAGGTTATTTAATTTATTTCAGGTCTACATCCAGGGTCCTTGGAGTTATATCACCGGCAATGATCGACATGGCTCCACTGCCTCCTTCAAGTTTCCCTTTCTTCCTCTTGACTCTAATGTCCTGCTGAACCCTTGCAGCAAGGTCTCCAATGCTGCTTTGGAAAACTTTGGGGACTGCTGTAAGTCAAGTTGAATGAGTCCTAGGTCTTTCTCAGGTCAAGATGACTTGTGAAATGAGCCACAGAGCATGGTGCAGCCAAAATGCACCTCTAATTTAAGGAGCATGGGCTAGCTTGAATTCAGACCAGTCTCTTATGATTTTGCAAGCCCTCCTTAAACATGCAACAAATCAATAGCTAGCTTTGTATTGCAAGTCTATAAGGAACAGATGGTACAAAGCTTGATTGTTGCCTGCATTGGGAATGAGACAAAAAGTGTGGTACTGGAAAAGCACAGCAGGTCAGGCAGCATCCGAGGAGGAGAGTTGATGTTTCGGGCATAAGCTCTTCATCATTGGGAATGAACAGACTAGGATAATTCATGCACTGCCTGTTTTTGGGGCTTTTTCCACTTTCCCCTCATGGGCCTTTTTACCAGTAGAATAACTTAGAATGTAAGGCAATGTAATAGAAATGTTTATGGAAAGAGTTGCCTTTTCCAGTAGATGAGGTGTGAATGAAGGGCCACAGAAGCAAAAATACGATTTGTATGTACAAACAATGGGATCTTACACTTCCTGGAAAACAGTGATGGTTGCGAATCCTGATGTCCTTACTGCTTGGCTGCGTCGAGGGAGAATGAGATGAATAGGTTGGAAATGGTGAGCATCTGCATCAGGGTTGCAGAGAATTGGTAAATGCTGTTGAGATCCCCAGTTATAGTTTTCAAAAATAGCCCACCTGCAAACATTTAAGGCCAGCTGTAACCTTAAAGACTCCCAGGATGGGATTCATACCAAGTCCTTATCAGAACGACTCCTTATTCAGCAGCTGACATGGTACTTTGGGGAATCCTTAGTCTACTTCTGTACTCAGTCATTTGCAGATTGCTATATTGACATCTGGAGACACAGTTCCTCCTCAGAGGTTCTTGTGCGCAGCTTCTCCCCCTGGATTCTGTATAGCATCTGGTGGCACCTGCTGTTCATGTTGGGCCCAGGGAAGATGTCCCCTGAGGTGTCTTTTGCAGCTGTATCTTCAGATCAGCAGCAGTGTCAGAAGAACAGTTGGATTTACCTCAATCATTCTTACCCAAGTTGAAGCAGAGCTGAGAGAAATTAAAGAGAAGTTACACATGTTATTAGAGGTACACTTAAGCTCTAACATCCTTCGCAATGAAACTAAATGTTATACTTTCACAGTGGGTAGTGTGTAGACAGTGTAAGGAGTGAAATATAATGCACTGATAAATATTTTTTATTTATTTATGGTAACCTCACGTAAGGTGGCCTAACAAAGTGTATATGTTCAACACCCCTATCTACCTGCAGTCATGTCCTAGCAGGCTGCTTGTTGTGCATCGGGATGTGGCAACAGTCATGGCTTGCAGTCCCTGGGACCATGAACCTTGGTCAATTGGAAACTTGAGCTTGTAGTCAGGAACATCTTGTTTCACTGAGTCTTATTGGTCACAGAGACTAGAAGGTGGCAATCATTGGGCATAATGTGGTCCTAATGAGTACTTCAGGAGTGCATTTCAGAATATGCATGTTGACTTCCAGATTATCTGTGAATTGAAAGAGAATGAAAAGTATTGTTTATTCAGCACAGTCACAATGACTGCAGTAGCCCTGTAGCACCTCATATTCTTATTAGAGTCCACCCCTTAAAAAAAGACCATTTGCTCCCACTTTGGAATTGTAGTTGCTCACATTGAGACCTTATTGCACACTTGTCTTTTTGGATCATTATGGTGAGGTTCCAAGTTTGTATTCAATTGAGTGATTTGCCGGCACTACCTGTGACCTAGAAATTAGCCCATTTTTAATGTTCCCTATTGTCTTGTAATCTCTGAGGCCCCTATAACACTTCACCCTCTTCCTGTTTTTGTTGAGCCCCTTTCCATCACACTTGTGCCTGCTTTATGTCTCTATAACTCGAGATATGTCAATATCCTTGCTGGCCCTGCATCCTTCCCATATTGAGGCTAGAGTGACCATGATTTACCTTGACATTCCCTCTTCAAGACTCTACAGTTCCCTCCAATACAGTTCCCACCTTACTATCAGTAATTGACCGCTACAATTGTGAGCATTTCCTCAGAGTAGAGTCAGTCAAAAGACGTAAGGTACATTTAGAGATTGAATCTTAATTGGTATTGAATTCAATATTCACTCTGTAACCCATCATCATCAATCATTACAGCAATCCTCACAGTAGTGACTACCAGTCCATCATGAAAACCAGAGCTGAAAATGTGTTGCTGGAAAAGCGCAGCAGGTCAGGCAGCATCCAAGGAGCAGGAGAATCAACGTTTCGGGCATGAGCCCTTCTTCAGAAATCCAGCATCTGCAGTCCTCACTTTCTCCTCTCCAGCATCTGCAGTCCTCACTTTCTTCTAGAAAACTCCAGCATCTGCAGTGCTCACTTTCTCCATCATGAAAACCAGCCTTTCATTGACTCTATCTACACTTCCTGCTACCTCTGGAAAGCAGCCAACATAATCAAATACTCCACCCACTCCAGTTATACTCTTTTCCATCCAGCAGAAGTTACAGGAGTTGAAAACAACAGATTCAAGAGCACCTTCTTCCCTGTTGTTATTGGACATATGAACAAACTTCTCATGTATAATAGTTGATCTTTCTCTGCACCTTCTCTGTAGCTGTAAAACTCTATTCTACATTTTGTTTTATTACCTTGATGTAATTATGTAAGTTATGATTTGTCTGGATAGCATGTAAAACAATACCTTTCCTGGTATCTTGGTACACATGACAATAATGAACCAAATCTAATCAAAACAAATCCAAATGCTTGTGTCATAGAAAAGTTCCAGATAATACAACAATTATTGTAATTCCTGAATTCTTTCTAGCCACATACAATTAAATTCTGAGAAACCACAGCTTGCACATTCAGACTGATTATTTTGGTTTTTCCAGCATAATTCCCCAGTATCAGTGCAGAAGATTGTGGAATATTAGGCACTAATTGCAGTCAGTGCAATCCAGGTTTCTGTGGTCTTCTAAGTTGGAATAGGACATAGGATGATCCCACCCTGGTAATTACTGCAGGATAAATTAATCTCCTTTGCAAACCTTCAGGGGGCTTCTGAAATTAAGCTGAATTTTATGGAGAAGGTCATTGACTGATACTATCTGCTAAGTTTTATTTTTAATAAATTTATTCAAGGTTTAACTATTCCCTGTATACATCCCCAGTCTACAAGAACTTAGTTTTGCATTGTTTTTAATCAGGTTCCATTAAATTAACATTGGGTTACCTCTTAATTGTGGATGGACACTGTGATTGAAAAGATTTATTTTATGTGATAGATTATGTTAAACTGTGTTAATCCAACTTCCTTAAGTTTCAACTGTTTAATATATCAAGAAATATTTTACAGCAAATTGAGCCAATGGGCTTAGGAGTGGCAGATGGAGTTTAATTTGGATAAATGTGAGGTATTGCATTTTGGTAAAGCAAACAAGGGACAGTTAATGGTAGGGCCCTGGGTAGTGTTGTTGATACCTAGGGGTTCAGGTACATAGTTCTTTGAAAGTTGTGTCACAGGTAGATAAGGTGGTTGAGAAGGTATTTAGCATGTTTGCCTTCATGCTTTGACCATTGAGTATAAGAGTTGGGACATCATGTTGAGATTGTGCAGGATATTGGTGATGTCTCTTCTGGAGCACTGTGTGCAGTTCGGGTCACCCTGCTTTAGGAAGGATATTATTAAATTGGAGAGGATTCAGAAAAGATTTACCAGCATGCTGGACTGGAGTTATAAGGAGAGGCTATATAGGCTGGGATATTTTTCACTGGAGGTTGAGGGGTGACCTTATAGAAATTTATAAATTCATGAGGGGCATAGATAAAGTGAATAGAAAGATATTTTCCCTAGGATGGGAAGTTCAAAACTATGGGGCATATTTTTAAGGTGAAGGGAGTAAAAATTAAAAGGACTTGAGGACCAACTTTTTCACACAACGGCTGGTTTGAATGTGGAATGAACTGTTGGGGGAATTGGTAGATGCAGCTACAGTTACAGCTTTTAAAAAACATTTGGATAGGTGAAAGGATATGGGCCAAACACAAGCAAGTGGGACTAGTTTAGTTTGGGAAACTTGGTCAGCATGGATGAGTTGAAATGAAAGATCTGTTTCTGTAGTAAATGACTTTATAACTGTATATTTCTTTAAACACTACAGATTTGAACTGGTTCATGGTGGATTTTGTGTTTCTCAATTAAACAAATAAGTTTCAGTGGAAGCTTGGTGAGCCATGGAGGTGTGGGCTTGAGAAACAATTTTCAGAAAGGACCCGACTTACACCAGGGTTGCTGCTTGCACTCAAATTCTAACTTAGTAAGTTGGTTGCTTGAGAAATCTGTCAAAGAATGTAAAGAACTCATCGATTACTCTAACTCTCCCTTCTATTATTTGAGTCATCCCTATTTGTAAATCTATAACATGCAGCAGAAATATACAGGGCAAACACAGCTTGCCTCCCTATCCAAGCAGAAAAGTCAGGCATAGGCTAATAGGCTCCGAAGGAATCTGCTGCACAATCATAACCCTCTGTGGCTAGGCAAAGTTGTTGGTTAGTATGACTGTTACCCCTCAGTGGGAGTAACTCCCATAGGAGTTTAATGGCCGGCAGCTCCAGCAATTCTGCTTAGTAGTCAGCACTGCCAGGACCTCAACCAAACCTAAGAAAAAGGATCCACAGATAATCAGACCCAAATGAGTAAGGGGCATTGGACAGGAAGGATTTGACAACATTAGGGAAGGGGGTAAGGAGGTGGAGTGATGGGTTTTAAAGTCCATGTATGGAGGAAGAAACTAGGGTTTGTTATCCTCTGGGGGCTGCCCTTGATGCTCACAGGGCACCTCTCTGAATATAGAACTGTGTACTGTCTCAGGGAAATGTGAAAAACTGCTAAATAACTGCTATGGCCTTTCTCATCAATGCTCACAGTATTTTAGGTCAGGGATAGAAAAGGTTGCAGATCAGTTCAATGGTAGACATTGTATCTGAAAACCATTCCTGATGATCATTCTTTCATATAGCAATTGAAATGATACAGTCAGAACTTATGAGATGGTTTACATCCACGAGCAATTTGTAGCAAGAGTTCACAAATGCTCTGACAGCGCATTTTAAGATCTACCAGGTGGAGTTGGTTTATAGATTTATTTTTCCATGTATAATTAGTTACAATTTTCTCAGTGGTAATGTTATTCAGTGACAAATATAGATTCAGCATTTTTTTTCCAAATCCTGTGACAGATTTTTTTTACCCATTAACTCTAATCTTGCCTCATACTTCTAAGCTAGGAGAAAGTGAGGACTTCAGATGCTGGAGATCAGACTCGAGAGTGTGGTGATGGAAAAGCACAGCAGGTCAGGCAACATCCGAGGAGCAGGAGAATCGATGTTTCTGGCGTAAGCTTTTCATGAAGCCCTGACCTGCTGTGCTTTTCCAGCACCACTCTCTCGAGCCCACACCTGTAAGCTGATATGTTCAATAAAATATTGCAGATCTGCAGAAGAAACTACATCAGCTGAGGTATAAATAACCTTCGTATTAAATATTTTAAAATTGAAAAATAATTCCAACATACATAACCTGTACTGTGGAAATGACTGATAAATACAGTTACCCCATGAAGGGCCTCACATCGCTGATGTAGTCATAACTGATGTGACTGAATCGAGGTCAGCCAAGTGGACCTCATAGAATATGAGTCCCTTAATCAGGCTGTTAATCTGGTCCAATCAGGGAGTCCTGGCTGACAGAAAAAAGCAGGAGTGTCGGGCCTTCTTGTGGCACAGTAGTAGTGTCCGTGCCCTGGATAAAGGAGGCCTGCGTTTAAGTCTCACCTACTCCAGCGGTGTGTAATAACATCTCTGAACAGGTTGATCAGGAAAATAGGTTAATAAAAAGAAAATGGGCTAACATAACACAGACAACATTTAAAAGAAAAAGCAAGAGTGTCATTTTCAGGGAGAGATGGACATCGCAGGGAGTGGAGTGTATTATTTCCCCCGCTAACTCTATTTTGATTTAATCCCTGCCCTCCCCTTCACTGTTTGATCACGCAGCATTGCCCTTTGAGAAGGGCACTGCTTGTCACTGGCCACTCGGTGGTGGAATATAAATAAAGATCTGCACGCTTGTTGTTCTTCACTGTGTCCGACACCTGCACATGCACAACATGGGTGCTGGGGGAAAATAAGCACTACTACTGTTCGGCAGTAGTGTGGGGACAAAAAGAAAACAAAAAAAATTGAAAAAAAAGAAAAAAATGCAGGAGTGTCCTGGCTATAAACAGGTCAGGTTTGAGCCAGTTTGGAAAGGAAGTACACAGTATCCAATACTCTCGGTGCCTTTAGGGAGAAGTCGTCACTGCGCCAGGGTGGAGTGTTCTATTTTCCCCTCCAACTGTATTTTGATTTAATCCCTATCCTCCCTCTCATGTTTTCACGTAAGCATTGTCCTTATCAGGCTTTCCTCGTCACCGCTTGACTGGCTGCATAGGTGTTTTCCTGTATTTGGAAATATTGAATGAAATTTTTTGTACAATGGTGTCTTTATTAACTCACACACACACAACACGGATGTATGGGGAAAATACAAGCACTACTGCTGTGCGGCAGTAATTTGGAAAAAATGAATAAAAATAAATAAACAAGGGGATTCAGAATTTCTTCCCTTGAGAGACCGACTCCAAGCTGGCTGACAAAAAAAAGCCAAAAAAGAAAACGCAGATTGTGAAAGTTCATGGACTCCCAGCTCAATTGTTTGTTTTGTGGCGATGCGGAGGCTGTGGACCATGTGTGCATTCAGCTGATTTCAGGACTGACCATAGCACACCCTACCTTCCTGATGGCAAACTGCAACCCTGATAAATCTCCATGTAGCTCCTCAACTGATTTACTGGACCACTCCTCAGAACCCCCGACCCTGTCCTGCTCCTAGTGGCTGACCAACCATGTCCATACCCTGACACCAATATCACATGATGTCATGTTTTTCCGTATCAGTACTTCCTGACTGAAGGCTGTCTTCCTGGTCCTGACTGAGGATTATTTCCTTCAGATTTTGAAACACTTGGTCGGAATGCATCGTGTTTTTGTCGCATAAGCTCCTGGCACATGCAGTTGGCGTGATATTGACTTAACATAGTGCCGTACAGCAATATGTCCATGAACTTGACTGATCACTGCTGACAAATATTACAAGCTGACTGGTTGTGGCTGTGCTAAAAGGCAAAACAAGATAAAAGTACTGTGAACCTTTATGCTCTGGCTGAGGGGTCAAAGTGCAAAAAGGCAAGACAAGGCAGAGATGCTGTAAATATCCAAGTAGATGCGAAGTGAATGAGTCCTCAGAGAACAAGTGAGCAGCCCTGAAATGCACCATAATTAAATCCACGAGATGATGCCTGTCCCTGCACACAAAGTGTCTTGGCAGCAATATTACAATGAAAGGTTTTGATGCACTTCAAATTGCAGCACTGAAGTGCAGAACTGTATTATCAGTAGGTCAGAGATGTGCTGAGACGATGCAGAGGCTGGTGCTTGGATGGGGGGAGTACCCGCTGCAATGGAGCAAACTCTGAGATATTGGGGACTGCTGTCCAAGATGGATACTTGGAGGAGTCAGTGGTGACCTGGCGTTGCCAGATACCCGTGCTGACTAACATGATGAGAATTGTCACTGTCTAGTTTCTAACCAGAGCATGGAAGAAACTGCATATTAGAAAAGTGAGATTATGCCCTAATGAAATACAAATTGATGCAAATAGTCCTCTTGCCACTCACTAGTGAGATTCTTGTCTTACTATTCAAATCTTTGCTGCAGAATTGGAATTTATTTTTCTTGATGTTGAGAAGCTAATTTTTCCAATTTCACCCTATTTTCCAAACTGATTTGTTGTTCAGGGGTTAGCAATATTCTGTCCTATGTATTTAGTATAGAAAAGGCTTTTATAATAATGGAAGCAATTATAAATTAACACATAAGGAGATGTAAGAACAAGCTTGAGCAAAGGGTTAGGTTTTAAAGAAAAACTTAAAGAAGGAGAAAGAGGTAGAGAGGCATAAAAGTTTAGAGGGGGGAAGATTTCTAGATTTTACAACCTAGACAATTGTATACACTGCTGACAGTGATAGGGCAAAGAAATTGTGGATGCAGAAGAGGTCAAAGTTGGAAAAATGTAGATTTCTTAGAGAGTGAAAGGACTGAATGAGGTTGCAGGTATAAAGTATAGAAGGGTGTGGTGGTGAGTCAGTGAGCCCATGAAGGGATATGAGTTAATGGATGAAATTTTAAATTTGTGGCATCGCTGGACTGGGACGGTTGTGGTAATGGATAAACAAAATTTGAAGTGAGGTAGACTACTGCCAGTAGAGATTTGGTTGAGATCAAGTGAATGGAGTTTGGAAGATGGGAAACCAACAAGTACAGCATTGGAATAGTCTCATTTCAAGATAACAGCAGCATGAATAAGATTTCAACAGCAGATAGGCTGAGGAAGGATTTGGGTGAGTGATATTACAGATGCAAAAGTGTTAATGATAAAAGATAAATAAAAACCGATGGTGTTGGAAGATAGGCTCAGTATTAAATAAGACTTTATGATTTGCATAGTTCATTTCAACCTCACACAGTGGCCAGCGAGGAGGATGAAATTGGTGGCAAGTAAATGCTTTGTGGAGTGGGACCAATGTCAATGGGTTTTCTCTTCTTACCACACAACCAGAAAAAATGTTTAAGCATCCAGCATTGGGCATCTGTCCAGCAATTTGACAAAACAGAAGCAGCTGAGGTTTGAATGAGATGGTGATAAAGTGCAGCTAGTTATTATCAGTATGTATGTGACATTAGTTTTGAATCTAGTTCGTTCTGCTATAAGGCAACAGTTGCATTCCTCTGCAACCTCGTGCTATAAAAAATCGTGCTGTGGAAAACCGCTGTAAAAGGTCACTATAGAAAATTGCTATATCTGTTCAGTAGAAAGTTCACGTTATCCAACAGTGTCCACAATTCATCAATTGCATTATAGCCAATTTGTGCTGACAAAACATGCCTTATAGCAGAATGTCTGAAAGTCCTGCAAAACTTTGAAAACTTTGTTGTATTTTTAAAATATTTGTCAAGGACTCTTTTATCGGTCACATTGTGTTGTTGAGGTCACTCAATAGAATCATAGCAATTTACAGCATAAAGGGAGGACATTTGGTCCATCATATCAGCGAGGAGCCTAATTCTACATGTGCCTCTTGGTTTGCAGCCTTGTAGGTAATAGCATCTTGAATGGATACCCAAGTACTTTATAAATGTTGAGAATTTCTGCTTCCACTACCCTTTCAGACAGTGAGTCACAAGGCCCACATTCTATTCATAGAAAGGCTCACTTCAAACAATGCATTCAATACCCCTTAAATAACAGAAAAATATATGGAAATAGTAAGAAAACGTTTTGACGAGAATACATTATTACAAATAATCAATAATTACTTAAAATAATAATGCTTCAGGTATCATATCACTTGAGTTCCAACACCAGTAAATTGGGAATCCAGCACATCAGTATAACTGTTGTTGAAGCATATTTCCTCTCATTTGAATCTCAAAATTGCAACAAATTTAATAAACACAGAAAAAGTACCTTGATTTTTTAAAAAATGCAATGCTGTGTTAATGATAAAGGAATCCATTTTACAAGTTAAATTGCTGGGTCAATACAGGCAGATAATTATATATCTCATATACCAAGACTGCATAGTTGTAGAACACAAGACCTGCGGAGGATAAAGAAATAAGAGTTCGAAATCAAATGAAGGAAATCTCTAGAAAGGGAGAGACGGTGATTTTCTTTCTAAAACAAGTTTCACTTAATTGTAGTATTTATCAATTGCTAATAATGTTCATCTTAAAATTATGTCTTTAGCCATAATATGTTGGCAGGGCATAGATGTATTCAATGCAGTTTCAGAAGGTTCTAAACTTGTTCCTCACCGCCTTAATCAGACCTTCCAGGTGAAGCAATAGTTTTCTGGTACATTTTTTCAGCCTAGTCAACTGCATTCACTGCTCTCAATACCTGTTTTCTCAACATTAGCAAGACCAAATGTAGACTGGGTGACCACATTGTGAAACCTCTCCACTGAGTCCATAAGAATGACCCTTACCTTCTAGTTGCTTGCCATTTCAATACGTCATCTTGGTCTCACGCTAACATTTCTGACCTCGGCCTGCTACAGTGTTTCAGGGAGGCCCAATGCAAGCTGGAGGAATGGCACCTCAATTTCTGCTTAAGCAATGGAAAGTCTTTAAGACTCAAAATTGAGTTCAACATCTTCAGACTTCAGACTCTGGACACTTCCCTCCATTTTGTTTACATGCTCCTTGCCATCCACCCCACAGCATGGCTGACCTATTTTCTACTATTTATTAATAATTATTTCATATCTACCTCTTTCCTCTCCTACCATTAGCACTCTTTTTAACTTTTGTTCTTGGCAGTCTTGTTATCTATTTCACTTTTTCCTCCTCCCGCTTTGTCAACAGCATAAATACCATCATTTTCTATTATGTAGTAAAAGTATAATAATCCTTTCAGTTAAACATGTTTTATGTTCCTTATTCTCCTCCCTTCCACCCATCCATCATACTGTGAAAAAATATTATTTTATTAAACTTGTGCAAATACAGTTGAGTTAACATTTTGAACTGAATTTGTTGAAATATGTAACAATATATACAGCATTCTAATAAGGAAAACAAATGTAAAGTCAGTTCTCTTCAATTGATTAGATATATAATGTGGCACAAGCAAAGACACAATTTATGTTAAGGAAGTGAAATACAGTACACTGAAGAAATGAATACTGTACCAGATAGGGTGATTCAATGAGCACTAGATGCACATAGCATTCAAACTCCTTTCAGCTGAAGGATTTTCATATTCATATCAAATGATCATAATGGGTGTCCTTTTCTTTTATTCATTCATAGGTTGTGGTCACTGGCCAGTATTTATTATCCATCTTTAATTTGCCTAGAGGGAAAATAAGAGTTCAATCACATTGCTTGTCTGGAGTCACATATAGGTCAGACCAAAAAGAATGACAGACTTCCTCCAGTAAAAAGTCATTAATGAACTGGATGATTTTTTTATGACCATAAATCTTGGAAGTGGCTCATGTGCATGTTGTACACAGATGCTTCCATATGAATGTTAATTATTGTTGTTGTAGTATGGCTATAGTCTTACCAGAATTAGGGGCTGCTCTCTTATTAGAGAGAAGCAACTGGTGATGATTTAACCTGAGGGCCACCAGACCTCAGGCAAGGGAAGAGGTTGAGAAGGAGAGCCCTTCATAGTAACCTCAAACCGGTGATGGGAATTGAACCCACTCTGTTGGCGTCATACTGCTCTGTAAACCAATTCTCATGCTAATTATAGAGTAAAATGTGTGAGATGCAAAATTATTTCTGTTTATCTAGTTGCATTTAAACAAAAAAGGTACTAATTCCATATGTTGAAATTATTTGAGAAAAATAACTTCTTCTTGTGTATCAGTCAAATTTATCTCCCAGTTTTACGAGGGTAACAAATGAAATATTCAATTTTTTATAACAGTTAATGTGTCATTGCAAAAAGGGAGCCCAGGGATAAATATTGAACTTTTCAAAAGTCAGCGAAGAATTTAAAAATATCTAATCTAAATTTCATTGTAACTTTCCAGTTTAACAGGAAAAACAAGACAATTTTCAACTGAAAGTAAATTTTATAAGGATGACTTGATGTTTGTATTGCATCAACAGTCATAAAGCAATGTGTTAACTATTTGCAACTCAATGTTAATGTATTTATACTAGTTAAATCCCCTGCACTCAACAATGAAATGGGGATGAAAGGGGATTTAATCAATATCGAGATGTTTGCTATTCTATTGATGTCTGATAAAAAAAAACTTCCTAGCCTATATAATGTACCAGTGTAGGCAGTTCACAGCAATTGATGGTGTTGCAAGAAGAAAAACAGTTACTAGGATTTAAATATAGCAGTATTCCTGGAAGAGTATTCCTCTCTCTCTGTTCATGTTTTTTAAAAATCCAAGAAGACATTTTTGCAATTGATTAATGCAGTGGTTATGAAACTGCAGAGCTTGCATGAAATGAGTTTGATGTAGAAATGTACTGCAGTGTCCTCGTCAGTAACAGTTCCAGAAATTTAGAAAACTGGAAAAAACTGGCTTCCTGTTGTGAAGTGCTTTTGTCGGAGAGTTGCTGCTTGGTTTGTTAATATTTAAGGGTTTTCTTAATTACATTTAGAACCAGCTTGAATTCAGTGTTGGTGCCAATTTTGATCATGCAACATGATCTTAAACCTGAACAAAACTATGCTAAATGAGAGAAGCTTTGAACAGATCTTGCAACTCAAAACTGAGATGTTGTAGGCTATCAGTGGCAACAGAATTATATTCAACCACAATCCCTAACCTCATGGCCTAACATATTCCTAGCCAGGACATCAACCCTGGTTCAATGAACAGTGCCAGGTGCAGCACCAGACATGCCTAAAAACAAAGTGCCAACATGCTGAACGCAGGATTATTTGCATGCCAAATAGCAGAAGTGATATGCAAGAGTAGGGATGGAATGGGAGTGGTGACTAAGTCATTTGATAACCAATGGATCAGATCTAAGCTCTGCAGTCCTGCCACATCCAGATGTGATTGGTGGTGGACATTTAACAATTAACAGAAAGTGGAGACTCCACAAATACCTCCATCCTCAATCACAAGGGAGCCCAACATATCAGTGAAAAAACAATGCTGAAGTATTCGCTTCAATTTTTAGCAAGTTGCTGAGGGGATGATTTATCTCAGCTGTCTCCCAACGTCCCTAACATTGCAAATGCCAGTCTACAGTTAAATTGATTCATTCCACATGACATCAAGAAGCAGCTGAAATTACTGCATAATACAAAGACTATAAAACCTGAAACCATTCCGGCAATAGTGCTTCAGAACTTGATGCACGCCCATGCAAGCTGTTCTGGTATCACTACATCAATGGCATCTACCCAGCAATGTAGAAAATTGCCCAGCTATGTTCTATGTACAAGAAGCAAGAGAAATCCACCCCTGGCCAATTATCATCCTGTCAATCTTCTCTTGATTGTCAACAAGTGATCATTGGGGTCCTCAATTGTTCTTTCAAGCAGTGCTTGCAAAGAATCAACTGCTCATTAACACTCTGTTTGGGCTCTGCCAGGATCACTTGGTTCCTAACCTCATTTCAGCCTTGTCCAAACATGGACAAAAGAGCTAAACTCCAGGGGTGAGGTGAAAGTAATTTCTCTTGACAACATTTCACAAGTATGGTTATAACTAGCATTTGTGCTTGTTTGGAGTCCAAAATCTCAGCCATAAGACTCCTTTGTAGGACTGCCTGAGTTAATGTCCTAGGCCTATTGCTTAACCTTCTGCCCATCATAAGGTCAGAGGTGGGGATATTCTCTGATGATTACACAGTTCAGCACCATTCATGAGTCCTCAGATACTGAAACAATCTGCATCCATATGCAGCAAGGACTATACCCAGACTTGGGCTGATAAGTAGAAAGTAACAGTTATGTAAGGCAGTGGCCATCTCCAACAATAGAATCCAGCTGTCTCCCCTTGATGTTGAGTGGTACTTACCAATACAGAATCTCTCATGATCAACATCCTGGGGGTTTCCATTAACTAAAAATTGAACTGGACTGGCCATATATATATAATGATTATGACAGCAAGGAATTCTGTGGCAAATAACTCACATCCTGTCTCCCTAACACCTGTCCACCATCTCCAAACCACTTCATGAAAATGATGGAATACATCCCACTTGACTCGATGGGTGCTGCTCTGACAATGCTCAAGAAGCTTGACATTATCCAAGACAGAGCAGCCAAGTTAATTGGTACCCCATCCATCACAGTCAACATTCATTCCCTCCACTATTTTATGCACAGTAAGTAGCAGTTGTTATGTCCCACTGGGGTAGTAGCCTGGAAATCAAGCCCTGATATTCCTCGAGTCATCACAAAAGATTTTAATATGTATGCAAAATTCCTCAATTTACCCGTCTTTTAAACCAATTTGACAGAAAGCACAGACCAAGTTTCTGTACTTAACTTCTGTACTTTCTGTTGCATTTAAATAAATAATTATGAACCATTGTCATATTAACACTACAAGTTCTCTCTCACATACACAGACAGACGTTATGGATGGAGGAAAAGACTGGGAAGGCAGTTCACTCTTTCCAGCTCACAGGTTCACTAAGATATGATGTGGAGGTGCCAGGAGCAGCGCTCCAAAAGCTACTACTTCCAAATAACCCTGCTGGGCTATAATCGGGTGTTGTGTGATTGTTAACTTCACTAAGATAGTTCTTTTGGCTTGTAATAGCATGCTGCTCCATAATGTTCTTTCTCCAAGTACTTTGACTTACTTGCAGAAGGTACAGCATGACTGGTACTCACTTATACTATCTCTGGTTTACCAGTTAAAAGCCACAGCTTGCAGAAACTGCTGAAGGGAAAAGAAACTGGTTTTCTTCAGGCTTACAATGGTTTTTACTGCTGGGAAAATAGACAGCGTCTGCCCTCATGTTGATCCAATGGCTTCTCTCAGACATTACACTCTCATGCTGTTCAGGTACCTGGGAGCGAATCACGTAACTGTTGGCAGGCAGGCTTTTATCATTGATAACAGGTCACTAGCCCAATTCATCATTTGCATGCAGCTCCCTGGCTCCAGCCTGTCTATAAGTAGAAATCGACTACTGCTCATCTACAGTAACCTTGCCCTGCTGGTTGAACAAATGACAATACAGACAGCACTTACAGTAAACATTGATGGCTTGCTTTTAACATGTGTGACAATCCCATCAGCTACTTTAGCTTTTAAAACAGTCATTTTCCCATTTCAGTCCACAATCAAAAATGCAGAAAAATAATAAAATATAGTCCTGATAACTGCAATAACTGACCAAAATTCCTCCAACGGCAACTTACGGCTTCTATTACCTAGAAGGGCACCACCATCTGCTGTTTCCCTCCCACACATCATCCTGACTTTGAACTTAGCTGTTCCTTCATTGATTTCAGGTCAAACCCCCTCTTACTGGCACTGGGAGTGTCGTTACACCCAGTGATTACAGTAGTTCAAGAAGGCAGCTCATTACCACCTTCTCTCGGGCATTTAGGGATTAGCAATAAATACTGGCCCAGCCAGTAATGTCCACATCCTATGAATAAATTTTAAAACTGTATGTTGAATCTTATGTTTTCTGGCTGAGTTTGAGTTGCGCAGGTTTTTTCGAGGGATTATGCTTTGAGGCCTATTGGGTTTCTTGCCATATCTCACTGAACTTGCCTCATTAACTACCTTCCTCAATCTATTGCATCTGATTCTGGCCCGCTCAGACTTTGTGCCGTTCCTAGAGCAACTCACCACTCAGTCAATTTCTGGGAACTCATTGCCTTCATTTGCGCCTGTGTCAACTTTAAAAGCCCATTTTGCACCTGGACCAGAACTGTCAGTCTGCAGCTGCCCTGAACCTTTGCCTCAGAGGGAAATCAGTGTGTGCAGGAACGTGGATATCCTACTGAAAATGGGATTTCCTCTTCCCAGGGACCAGCAGTGGAAGCCTCACACCAATGCATGCCATCCTGGTTGTCATCTGGGTTAGAGTAGACTCTGCAATCCAGACGAATATTCAAGACTTCCATCTTCCTTAGTACCTCCCTCCCTGTCATTCCAGGAGGAAAAAGGTTGACAAAAAGGCTGAAAAGGTCAAGATGGGAGGTCTGCCTAATATTTGGTTTCTTACCACTTACGTGGAGAGCATCCTGACTCTGACCACCCTGAGTACCTGCCTGATCGTCTCCGAGTCCCTTGATTTATTGTGTCTGGACTTGACTAAGGTCTGCCGACAACCATGACAAGCTTTGTGTACCACACACGAAGGCAAGACAAAAGGAATATGAGCCTTTTGGCTATGGTGGAAAATAACAAAGAAGTATGGCAATGTGAGGCAGGGTAAGCTCAGAGTGAGTGAACACAGGATTCAGCCTAGTCCAGTCCATGTTGGGTATGTGTCCCTAAGCACACAATGTCCTTGAAGCAGCACTGGAATGATTGTTGGTGGTGCAGCATTGAAGTGCTGGCATCCAATAAGTGGATCGGAGATGTATCATGAGGAGTCTTAGAGGCTGGCACATGCTGGATAGCAGTGTCTGTGGACATGGGATATGTGTAGTCAGTGCCCATGGAATTTGCCCTGAGATGTTGGTGCCCAGAGTGCAATATGGAGGTCTTTTGGAATGAATGGTGAACTGATGTCACCAAGTACCTTCTTTGACTTTCCATATTAAATTTTCTTGACTCCTAGCTTATTTGGCATATTTGGTGAGAGAAGAAGCTACATATCAATGAGGAAAGTTGAACTATTGACAAGGTGTTTAACAAGCAATAATCCCCCTTATTTGGCAACTTGCTGCTACCCGACACATTACTTGCTGGGCCACAATTCCAAAGCATAAAAGATAGAGCAATTTGCTCCTGATGTTGAAAAAACACCTCAATTTTGCCACAAATCTCACCATAACCCATGTCACTCAGAACCCTGTAAAATTCTGCCCTATGTAGTTCAGAAGGGTGATTTGGAAATTGTTGATTGAGAAACTAGACTAAAAGATATGATACTAGATAACTATGAAAAATGTTGGGCATTTGCAATAAAACATGTTCCCTTAAAGACAAGTGGACGAGCTGTAACTAACAAGATATGTCAAAGATAATATTAGACTAAAGGAGGAGGCTATTAACTAAAAACACTAGTAAATTGTAGCATGGGAGGATTCAGCAAAGGATATTCAAGAAATTGATAATATAGGAATTAACCAGCAAAAGATGAACAATGGAATTTTTATAGGTCTGTAAGGAAGAAAATAGTGGTCAAAGTAAATGTAGATCCTTGAGAAGCAGACAGGATGATTTAACCCGGGAGTAAGGAAATGGTAGACATTTAAAATAATTCTGAAAGTAGTGGGACATGAAGGGTCTGGTAAAAGTAGGGAACTTTGAAATATTATTAGCAAATAAATAATATTTGAGATAAGAAGGACAAACCCACTAGAGCAGGTGGCCTGCATTCTAGGGTTTAAGAAGGTAACTAAAAAGATATTAATGCATTGGTTTTGATCTTCCACAATTCCCTAGATTCTAGAACAACACTCCTGGATTGGTAAATAGTAAATGTAACCCACTATTCAAGAAAGGAGGGAGAGAGAATTCGGAACTGTTACCCTAACATTAGTAGTTAGAAAATTATGAGCAATGTGGTAAAGAATCATTGTACGACTAGGCAGAGCCAACCAAAATTTATGAAAGGGATTTTATGTGGAGTAAATTGGTCTGTGTTTTTTGGGGTTGTAATTCATGAGGTAGCTAAATGGGAACCCCTGTTTGTAATGTATTTGGATTTTCAGCAAGTATTAAGTAAGGTGCCTCAGAAGAGGTTATTACACAAAAATGGGTCCCCCCACATTTGTGGAGGTTATTTTCTTAACAGGATTGAGGATTGGCAATCTGTAACTAATATGTTTCTGTCAGAATCAGTATTTGGTTTTCAGTTATTTACTATGTATTAATGGCTTAAGTGAGGGAACTGCGTGTAATACATTCAAAGATGCTGATCCATCCAAAGTCATTGAGAAAGTAAGTGGTGAGAAGTGAGACCATACCTGGCACACTGTGTATTGTGCTGAAAATGTGTTGCTGGAAAAGTGCAGCAGGTCAGGCAGCATCCAAGGAGCAGGAGAATCGATGTTTCAGGCATGAGCCCTTCTTCAGGAAAAGGATTCCTGAAGAAGGGCTCATGCCCGAAACGTCGATTCTCCTGCTCCTTGGATGTTGCCTGACCTGCTACACTTTTCCAGCAACACATTTTCAGCTCTGATCTCCAGCATCTGCAGTCCTCACTTTCTGTGTATTGTGGACAGACTTGCCTCAGAGTGAATGTAGCAGAGGCTCATTAAACTGATTCCTGTGATGAAGAGATTGTTTTATCAGAAGAGATTGAGTAGACTATGCCGATATTCCTGAGAGAGTAGAAGGTATCATTGAAACTTAAAATTCTTGGTGTGAAATGTTGGAGTCTCTCCACCTGGGAGTCTAGAACTAGGGGTTGCAGTTTTAGAATAAGTGGTCATCTATTTAGGACTGAGATGAGGAGGATGACTTTCTCTCAAAGTGATGTGAATCTTCAGAATTCTCTGCCACAGAGAGCTAAGTTGTTGAGTAAACTGAAGATAGAGACCAAAAGACTTTTGGATGAAGGAATTGAGGGCTGAATGGCCTACTTCTTCTGCTGTTTCTTATGTGATGGAACAGTATAAAAGGCATATCTTTGCATTTACTTTGGAGTCAGTTTGGGCCCTTACACCTCAGAGTTTTGAATTAATGTCGTGCCAATGTTGAATCTGTAGTTTGAATCCATATAGAACAGTTTAAATATTTCAAACAATCAATCATTTTTCATGCAAAAACAAAATACTGCAGATTATGGAAATCTGAAATACAGACGATAAACACTGGAAAACTCAGCATGTGGAGAGTCCTTCAGGTTAATGACCTTTCATCTCTGGAGATTCTCCCTCCGTTGTCTTGAAGCTCAAAATCCCCATGCCCAAACCTGCTTCTACCTCCCTCCCAAGATCCATAAATAAGACTGCTCCATTTGATCCATTGTTTCAGCCTATTCCTGCTCCACTGGGCTTATTTCCTCCAATCTTGATACCATTTGTTTTCATCTTGTAGGGTCTTTCCAAACCATTTTTCATACTCTAGTTGCAAGTATTATTATTCAGAAATCACTAACAGCTTAATAGAGTGGAACCTCGATCACTTACTATAATTGAGAAGAATTCCCTGGTGAGTAACGGCCAATGATCAATGTGACAATGTTGTAAAGAGGATACTTATCAGATGCTCAAGGGAAGTGAAGAATTCACAAAAATATGGTTCTCTTTATCACGTTTCCTCCCAAATCTCTGTGTGGTGTTGTAAATCTGACAGACAATTTGAAATGAAATGTGAAATAACTCCACAGAGGCGGGTATCCCATCACCAAGTTAACTTTTATTTACATGTGGAAAGTCCTTGACACTGATCCAACTTAGTCCCTCTCCCACTGCAACTCCCAGGTCATTTCCTCTGCCCTGAAGCTCTTCAGGCATGTCCTGAAACAGACTCACACCTTCCACCCTACCAACCTTCGCATACTTCACCAGTTTCCTCATTTCCCAGTTCCAAACTTCCAGCTCAGCACTGTTCCCATGACCCATCCTACCTGCCTATCTTCTTTTCCACCTATCCACTCCACCATCCTCTCTGACCTATGACCTTCATCCCACCACCATCCACCCATTGTATGCTTTGCTACCTTCCCCCACCATCCTCCCTGACCTATCACCTTCATCCCCACCCCCACTCATCTATTGTACTCTATCTACTTTCTCCCCACCCCACCCTCCTCTCATTTATCTCTCCACCCTTCAGGCACTCTGCCTGTATTCCTGATGAAGGGCTTTTGCCTGAAATGTCGGATTTTCCTGCTCCTCGGATGCTGCCTGAATTGCTGTGCTTTTCCAGCACTACTCTACTCCAGAATCCAACTTCCTCAGAGCCAGCTCTCAGAATGAACAGAACCTCTAACACTCCTGTTTATTTTATTTTTTTATTTTATTAACACTCCTGTTTATATCTGTCAGCCAGGGCTCCCTGATTGGACCAGATTAATTGCCCAAGTCAGGGACCCCATATTCTATGAGGTCCGCCTGGCTAACCGCATTATAATCACTACAGAACGTAAGGACATCCATATAACATAGCCTTCCTGCACCCTGACATTAACCTGTATCTTGTCCTCATTGAATCTAATGCATTTCAAATTTTCCCTCTCGTAGTTTCTTTGAACTACTGCCATTAATGTATTGAGGAATAGCTGAGAAACTTAAATATGCATAAAAATCCCAAATCTGCAATGTTTTCTCTGTCAATCTCCTTGTTTGTTCCTTATTCACTGGCAGGCTTAGATGGCTCATGCGTTATAGGGTGGGTGAAACCTCCTAATGTGGAACTTTGTATCCCATGACAACCAGGAATAAGCAAACATTGATGTGGCAATGGCAATATGGTGCATAAAAGCTTCCAATGAGTGAATATAATTTGCTGATAATGAAGATGTGAATTTAGTCTTGTATGCAAACAAATTCATGAGATTTAGGGGCAATGAAAATATAATTCTACTGTGAATGCTGAGAGGCAGGTCCCACTCAAGCAGAGATCCAGAGGTAGGTTTCACATTTACTTTTCAGGTTTTCTGTGGGCCAGAAGACAAGATGGGACCTTTAAACCTCAGAAAGAGTCTTGTACATCCCTTTGACTGTGATATGGCATTATTCCAGCCACGATCTAATCTAGACACCCTCTCTGAAAGATCACTTCTTCAGCTGCTTTAGGTAAGTGGCGGAAGCTGGTGCTCCTTTCCAAGTTCTGGGATCATTCTCCATGTCCTCCTGCTGCCATTTCTTGCCATTGCCTGATGGCTTCACAGTCAATATGGCTGGCTGCTGAGCAGGAAGCAGCTTGGTAATAGTCTGTGGTCCTGCCACAAAAAATGGCACTGCTTGTATATCTTGAGCTCAGTGGATTCACCAATCAGTTACATGTTCCCTGTGTTGTCCCTAGCTTTTTGCTATTACTACAATTATATCCACCATCAGTAATATATATTGCACTGGCACATCACGGTGATGAGGTAGGACAGCTCCCCTCTTTTTACCCCTTTTAATCAGTGACAACAAATATTTTTGATTTCATTTTTAGCACCTAGCTATCTCGCTTTGATTAAACTTAACCAGACTGAGAATGAAGGAGAACCAGTTCCAAGGTTTTCTTGAGCGAAAGAGAGTGCAGTTATATTACCAACTCAACCTGAGAAAAATGAGAACATGTGAAATCAGATACATACTCAAACACAGGTAATAGGTTTTTGGGAGGCGGTAATGTCAATTATACTCAGCAAGATAAGGGTAATTGCAGCTTGAAGTTCTTATAGTCCTTATTTGTGAGAGTGAAACCTTAGTTCCAATTCTTTAGCTGTGGTGAACTTTTCAGATATTCTTGTGCTCTCAGTGAATGGTTGTTGTTTGAAGTTGCTTTTCCACAGAGTGCTAACTTTTCGGCTGAATGAGAGAGAGAAATGCAGAACTCATTTCATTTTGGCTCTGCCCTGCAATTCGGCCACAGATGTTGATAAATGTCCATTTTACATTTCTGAGTCTACTCATTAACTTTTCCAATTGAATGTTCTGCAGAAAGCTTTCATCTCAATATATAATATGCACTATCACCTGATGAAGGAGCGGCTCTCCAAAAGCTAGTGTGCTTCCAATTAAACCTGTTGGACTATAACCTGGTGTTGGGTGATTTTTAACTTTGTACAACCCAGTCCAACACCGGCATCTCCAAATCATGACTATTTTCACTACAGTTGTAACAATATATAATTCTGGGCTTCTCCTTTTCCAATTATTTGTTGTTGAAATATGAGAGTCATAGAGTTTACAGCATAGAAACAGACCCTTTGGTCCAATTCATCCAGGCTGACCATATATCATAAATTAATCTAGTCCCATTTGCTAGCACTTAGCCATATCCCTCTAAACCCTTCCTATTCATATACCTTCCAGATGCCTTTTAAATATTATAATTGTACAAGTCTCCACCACTTCTTCTGGGAGCTCATTCCAGACATGCACCACCCTTTGTGTGAAAAGGTTGCCCCTTAGGTCCCTTTAAACTCTTTCCCCTCTCACCCTAAACCTATGCCCTCTAGGTCTGGACTCCCTTAATCCTATCCATGCCCCTTATGATTTTATAAACCTCTATTAGGTAACCCCTCAGCCTCTGATGGTCCAGGGAAAACAGCCCCAGCCGATGAATGGATATAATATATGGCAATAAAGTTGTTGCTCTGACCCTATCAGCTTATATTCCAAAGTCTTCCAGATTGTATTGTATAAATGCCAGTATCCTGTTTGAGAAAGCATTTACTAGGTTGACTTAAACTCTATGGACTGGATTTTATCGGGGATGAAGTGGGAGGTCCTCATTTACCTGACGTAAAACTCAGGAGCAAGCTAGTCCCGAGCTTCTCTGACTTGTTCTGTGCTGTATAATGTCTGGAGGCAAGGCATCTGTACCCATCTGGGTAGGAAGTCCCACCTCCTATAGCTGGCACCTTATCAATTGGCCAGCGGCTCTTTAGACCGAGCAGTACAGCCAGAGGCAGTGGCAGCAGCTTGGATTGAATTCTGTACTTGATGCAGATCACTGCCAGATGTGAAGATGTGTGACTGGTGTGAAGCTCCTCTTAGGTTGGTAGGAGAGAGTTGTTGGTGAAAGGGATGGGAATCTGGGATGGAGAGGGCAGAGAAAGAGGAAGTGTGAGTTTGAGAAGACTTGAGGAGTCTTTGACAGGGAAAGGAAGCCTATAAAGGACCTAACTTTCCCTTGGCCAGATGTCAATCCAACCAAGGAGATCTGCCAGTCTACACAGTCTCTCACCATGAGTTAAATCATATTGGTGGTGGAAGGAGGCTGTTAATTGCCATTAACTGACTCCTTGAGGGCCTCAAATGATTAAAGACTGTTGGCTTCCCATAGCTGCCCTGTTGCTGTTTCAGTTATTGTACTGTCAGGTGGGTGAATAGGCATTGGAAACAATTTCTCCATGTGGCAACAGATTTTACTCTGAAATTCCAGCCCCCTTCAATCTGCCACCCCATCCTAGTGCCAGGAAAAGGAATAAAATCTGAACCTATGGCAGCAAAGAATGAACTTTTCAGCCCAGAGACTTCTCAGGAAAGAATAGATCATGTTTGAAATCACTTGTCTTATCCTGCTGGTTTAATGTACATTATCATTGGCAGTGATCCTGGAAATTTCTGTTGTCAGGACTACCACACCCTCCCACTAAAATGATATTATGTAAATGCTGGTTACCATGGAGAGAAAAATATAAATATACACTTTATAGATAAGAATTGATTGTTTAATTAATAGGCTATAAACTGGTCAATGTCAGTCACTTTAACCTTTCTCTAGTTACTTAGCAGCATGATGTGAAAAAAAGTTGCATCATTCGATTGTCTGACCCTTTTTACTAATTCTCAACAACATTCATTTAAATATGTCTTCCAATAACTGTAATTTTCCTTTTCAAAGCTATTTAACCTTTGTTTAAATCATTTACTAGACTGCAATTCTTCAAGTGCTGCACCAGTCTGGATCTCAGAGAAAAGACCCAGCCATTGTTTGAGCATGTCCAACTTGTCTTGTTAGCTTGTGGAATGAACTGCCAGAGGAAGTGGTGCATGTCGGTACAGTCACAGAATTTAAAAGACATTTAGAGATGTACATGAATAGGAACAGTTTGGAAGGATATGGGCCAAATGCAGGCAGGTGGGACTAGTTTAATTTGGGAACATGGTCGACATGGACAAATTAAACCAAAGGGCCTATTTCCATGCTGTCTGTGTCTCTATGACCATATGATGTTGTAGAAAAGTCGAGTCTACTACCTTGAAGATTTCCATTTTATACTTGCTGTCATCTCACTCAGCAGGCGTTTGAATGATTAAGCACTTAAACCAAGACAGTCAAATCAAGTCAAGCAGTTAAGTTCCACTACATCTCCCAAAACTGCTCTCATATGGCATTGCTGCCCACTCTGGGCAGCTTCTCAATAAGAGTTAAAATGGGTCCTATTCTGAAAAGAATATATGATTATACCAGATGAAGATTGGTGTGATGGGGTTATGAGTCAATATTATGACCAGGTGGTGTCATGCCACACAAAAATTGTCCACTCTTTATTTAAAACGTATCAGCCATGTTTAACTTGAAAGGTCTTATTCATTGTGTGTGTGTGTTTATATATGTTAGGGATTTAGTGATCCATCCTGCACCACTCTTATTGCTCCAAAAAACACTGTACTTGCTGTAGTGTTGTCAACATTGGGTCAGTCCCCAAATACTTTCAGTAATATTGCCTTTCTTTCATAGACAGAATTCATAGAATCCCTACAGTGTGGAAACAAGCCCTGGGGCCCAACAAGTCCACACCGACCCTCCAAAGGGAAACTTACCCAGACCCATTTCCCTACCCTACTATTCTACATTGACCCCTGACTAATGCATCTAACCTGCACACTATGGGCAATTCAGCATGGCCAATTCACCTAACCTGCACATCTTTTGGATTGGGAGAGGAAACTGGAGCACCCAGAGGAAACCCACGCAGACATGGAGAGACTGTGCAAACTCCACACAGACAGTCACCCGAGGCAGGAGTCGAACTCAGGTCCCTGGCGCTGTGAGACAGCAGTGCTAACAACTGAGCCACCCTGTTGTCTGTTTTTCAGAATTATAGAATCCCTTCAGTGTGGAAACAGGCCCTTCAGCCAATCAAGTCCACACTGACCCTCCGAAGAGTAACCACCCAGACTCATTCCCCTACCCTATTACTCTACATTGACCCCTGACATATGCCCCTAACCTACACATCCCTGAACACTATAAGCAATTTAGCATGGCCAATTCACCTAACCTGCACATCTTCTGAATTGGATGTAGGTTTGCTCACTGAGCTGAACGGTTCATTTCCAGACGTTTCGTTATCTTACTAGGTAACACCTTCAGTGGGCTTCATGCGAAGCAATGCTGAAAATTCCTGCTTTCTATTTATATGTTTGGGTTTCTTTGGGTTGGTGATGTCATTTCCTGTGGTGAAGTCACTTCCTGTGTCTTTTCTCAGGGGTTGTAGATGGGGTCTAACTCGATGTGTTTGTTAATAGAATGCCATGCTTCTAGGAATTCTCATTGTTTGGCTTGTCCCAGGATGGATATGTTGTCCCAGTTGAAGTGGTGTCCTTCCTCATCCGTATGTGAGGATTCTAGTGAGAGAGGGTCTTTTTGTGGCTAGTTGGTGTTCATGTATCCTGGTGGCTAGTTTTCTGCCTGTTTGTCCAATGTAGTGTTTGTTACAGTCCTTGCATGGTATTTTGTAAATGACGTTAGTTTTGCTCATTGTCTGTATAGGGTCTTTCAAGTTCATTAGCTGCTGTTGGTGGGTTTGTGGGCTACCATGATGCCAAGGGGTCTGAGTAGTCTAGCAGTCATTTCCGAGATGAAAAACCTCAACCTGAGCTACAAACCTTCTCAAACTTTTTCTGGATTGTGGGAGGAAACAGGACCACCTGGAGGAAACCCATGCAGACACAGGGAGAATGTGTAAACTCCACACAGACAGTCACCTGAGGTTGCTATTGAACCCAGGTGTCTGGAGCTGTGAGGGAGCAATGCTAACCACTGAGACACCATGCCGCCCATGCCCATATGTTTCTTAGTGTGTGGAGATATACACTTTATCTTATCAATAACTGTGAGTTATAAAATTGGTATTCCACTCATGAGTTCTATTGGTGTGGATGAGTCATGATGGTCTGTTATTTGAGAGGTGGATAACTAAAAACATACATGAGATATTTTATCTGTTCTGTCAATGGTCACTAAAAATGTTCCTGGACATTTTTGAGCAAATTTTAAATTTTAAATTTAATTGCCTCAGTGAAGTAGATCTGAAATATGATGACATTATTAAAGCCATAGAATTTCTTTTTAAAAATTTGATGCTTCTTTATTCACAAAATCATTTCCAAAATTTAGGCAACTTTTCATATTAGTGAGCTGTTTTCTGAATGGTCACAATAAAGGAGAATCCACGAACTTAGAATCCTTTCTCTAAATTCTGAACTTTGTTCTGATCTATAAGTATTTAACAGAGATGTCCATAGTCATTTCAATACAACAAAATCCTCTAGATTTCTGAGTAAAAATTTCAGCTTTTTTCCCAAATCCCTTGGGGTCAGCTAGTTCCCTGTTGTACTGTGCGAAGGGCAGTAGAAAACAACAGGAAGGGAGTAAGGCATTTTTTGAAATCTATTTAGACAAGAATGGAGAGTACTTTCCTCACTTCATTGAGCAGCACTGTTAATAAGATTAGCTTCATACGAGTGGGGTAAAATCTTTGACTTGTAATCATGCTTGAATTGTTATGCTATCCAAAAACCACCATTTGACACACTAGTTGCAGTAGCTACTACAATTTGAAGTACAATATTGATTAAAAGTGCTATTGATTCTTTTCAATATCTTTAAAATTCTTGCTATTTTCCATTTTCAATGTTAACTTTCCAGTAAATATGCTGAACCATAATTGCTTCAGAATCAAATGATTAGGAAAATTAATTATGCCTTAAAATTCAGTGGCTTGAATACTTAAGTGGGTTGGGGATGGTTGGTGTTGGAGATGGGGGCGTCATCAGTGACATCAGTGGAACTGAATGATTGGCATGTTCTCTGTGGCCCAACAAGGATAAATGACAGAGTGAGGCTGATAGCCAAGGTCGGTACTGATGAGGATGGCCCCAACGGGATCTTGGGTTCATGCCACTCTGCAGATGACCTCACTACACTATCCACTCTCTCACACATTCACACACAAGCACACGTACACCCACCCACACACACACAGTCACACAGACATACACTCTGTCACACTCGCGCGCACACTCTATCAAACACACACACACACACGCACACATTGTCTCCCTCTCTCCCATATAAACATACAAAAGCCTATGGGGAGAATTTGCATTTGCAGATTTGTATTTGCAGATACATCCTATTTTGTTCAAAAAGCACACAATCTGTCGGCAGTCAGTCCATGTGACATTTTATGAATTCCTACTTTGGAAATAGAACCAGTCTGACTCAAGGTTGGGATACAGACTGACCCTAATCTCACACCTTTAATGCATTGTCTGAGCTGAGAGGTCACTTTGTTTATACTGATAAAACTTTAAGTTATCTTGGGACTGTGACTTGAAAGATGTTCTGGAATTTACATACTAATCAATCGAAACCTGCATCCTCATTCTAAGTGATTAAAGACTTAACAGCAATCTAGGTTTGTTCAATACATCGCATGAGTTGTATGACACTTTGATCTTTTACTAAAAATTCTGTGTCCTATGATCCTGCCCCAGTAGCTACCTGAAGGAGAGTGCTCCAAAAGCTTATACTTTCAAATAAACCTGTTGTACTATAGCCTGGTGTTGTGTGATTTTTAAGTTTATCCACCCCAGTCCAACACCGGCACCTCCACATCAAGTTTATTTTGGGTCTTGCAGAGTCTCTTTAAAGATTACTAGTTTGGTCATATGATGATTAGTTCCATGGGAGACATAAGCACCAAAATTGCACTGGGCTCCTGGAATGGGGAACACAAATTTCAATGTTCTAATAAGGCTCCTGCCTGTTTAGACAAATCAAGCTGTATCAGTATAAACCAATCAGTGAATAGTAGATTTTAAATATGATTTGCTTAAAGCTCTGCTTTTCTGCAAAAATCTGTGGTAAGTGGATGGAGATCCCCTCTCAATATATTTCACAATTTATTAAGGCTGTGTTTATTTGTCAGCACTACCTCTAGGTGGTACAGCAACTGCGATTGTACAGAAACACAACTTTGCAGTGTTATATCACCACAAAGTAATGGAAAAAGAATGGCCAATATAACAACACTGCCAATATAAAAACACCTGAGTATCACTGAAATCAAGGGACATTTTGCCTCCTGCTGCAATGATCATTAAAACAAAATTGCAATACGAAATCTACAACATCAAAATAAGTTCAGCTCAGTAGCATATCAGGTTTATTCCATCGCATTCATGTGTTTGTTGCTTGCTGTTCCATGGGATTTTGAGATAGTGAAAGCACCATTACAGACGGAATTGACATGTCAGGGTGATGTCATCATTGCATACATGAAGGTATCCTGGTGAAGCCAGTGCTATCACAGTGTTATCACCAGTGGCACCTGAGCATGTACAAGCAGTAGCCATCTTTGCCACCCATCTTGGTGTTGGCAATACACATTCCAATTTAATGAAAATATGGTGAATGACCTTATAGTTTCTCTCCAACAATATGGGCAAGAAAATATCCTGCGGCTTCAGTTTAACTTAATGCTTCTGTTGCATTAAAGGCTACAATTGTTTTGTCATAGAAATTGTTGGGGAGTCTCAGGTGGTTTGGCTGGCAAAAGATGATAGTTAAATGCCTAAACTAGCGTTAGCTTTCCAACAGCCAAACTAGTATTTTACCTGTTTCGGAGGTTTGGTTCCATATGGGGACAACCACGGCAGCCTCCCAACAGGTTCTTGGAAGAGCTTTCCTTTTATGGCCTTTCCATGGTCCACAGTGGGATGTCCCTGGTGACAATGGCCACTACAACAGCTTCCAGCTGCTGCTGGTTGGTATATGCCTTGATTTCTGGGGTCTGCCTATATAGTCCAGTGCTGTACTTACCTTCTCTGTGATAATGCCTGGATATTGATGTGTGAGCTGTTTCTTCCTCAAGCCTAAGCAGCTTCCTCAGTTGCTGGTGTTGCAGAGGTTGCTGAGCTGTTGCTTCTGTGATTAGGTCACTAACTCTGGGAGGTGGACTGTGTCCCCATTTTGGATGGCAGTCCTAGCAATATCTATTTAATTACGACTGCTTGTCCCTGCAGGGACAGTTTCCACTTTCAGTTAGGACATCTTAACTCTTTTGAAAACTCTTCAGAATGCATGATTAAAGAAAACTGGAATCATCTATGTTTGTTTTCAATTTATTCATGATTTTTGATTAATGTTTGTTGCTATATATAATACAGTATATATTTTATAATGAATTCTTCCAATGGTTCCTTAGCTGATTTAAAAATATTTTAGTTCTATATGTATTAATCAATAAACGACAGAAAACTAAAAAAACCATCTATATTGTGTGGATGAGAACTTTTTTCAAATTAAGGCCATTTTCCTGTTGTAAAGTGTTATTTACAAAATTATTGTAAGTTATGTTACAGCAAGACGTATTGGCTCCAGCAGAGTAAAACAGATGCAATATTCAACAGAGCTGCCACAAATCTATTCTGCTGGCTTTATGGTTTTGTCTTACTCAGCTCCTTCTCCATTACGAAGCACACATTAATGATTTATAGTGAAATCAGAACATTGGGGAATAAGCTGGCATTTATTAGCAATTTCATTAGTTAGTCATTAAATAAAAAGCTACCTCGCAGTGACGTCATTGTCTCCTGTAATGACTTCAAATAAAGGAAGAGCATTCTTTCAGTAGCCTCTGAGCGATTAATTATGTTGTGAAATGTTTAAAACCCATTTGAAAGTTCAAACAACATGCGCTCTCCAAAAAAAGCAATTTATTTGGATTCCTGTCACTACTTCATTTTAAAGACAGATCTTTACCCATATAGTCTTTGAGATGAAGTGCAAACATAAAATGTGCCAATAATTTAATAACATTAATGGTCCAATACAAATGGGAAGATTTTATTTCAACTCATTTCACTTGAGATGTTCAACTGCAACTTGCATTTTTTATGGCTATTAAAGTACAAAACATCACCAAGTATCCACGTAAATGAAGGAACAGAACATGGAGGGAAAGTTTGCAAATGGAGCATTGGTTTGTGTAGATTTTTAGAGATGGAGAGATTTGCAAAGAGAGTTCAAGTGAGATGGAATCAGATGCAAACTCTCCTCCCAACAAAAGACACTGAGACATACATATAATGCAAGAGTCAGGAAACCAAAGTGTGTGAGGGGTGATGTAAAGGAAGGATGCAGAAATGGATAGGGACAGGGTCTTGGTAGGCTTTGAAAACAATGAACAGCATTTTATTAAATCAAAAAAGTTACATGTAATTCATTAGCTTAGTGAACAAAACTGTTAGTGCAGACCATGTCTAACGATTGAGTGCAACTTTGTGGATGAAAACTTATCGGTATCTGAATATGAATAGAGTTTATGGTGATTGGAGGATAAAAGACTGAACAAAAAAGGAAATGGAATAATCAACGAAAAAGAGAATAAATGTTTCGGTGGAGGAATTTGGCTGTGTTGCAGAGGTGTAAGCAAGAATAGTGTAGGCATGAAGCTCAGCTGTGCATCGAATAGGATCCTCAGGCTCTGTAAAACCTGGTGCAACCTGAACAAGTAGTTAGGGAGGTGGATGGAATGGGGAACAAAGGTGTACAGTTTATGACAGGGTTTGGTGGCAGTGGTGTTAGACTACACAATGTTCAGCTGAAGGAAGTTCTGTGATGATGTCAGGTAGGCAGTCTAACAGCAAGGAGACAATCATTTAAACATCAAAAGCATTGTTCTGAGTTGGCAAGCAGGTGGAGTTTGATCAAAGTAAAAACCTATTTCACATAAAAAATGTTTTTATAATTTAAAAAAAAGATTTAACCTATTATTCTAATCAATCTTTTCAGAGATGTTATTACACACCACTGGACCAGATGGGACCTGAACCCATCTGGGTTCAGCAACAAGCTTGGTGATTGGCATCACACCCTGCCCATAAATCACACTGAAATTTATAGTGACTGAGAAAAGGAAATGCTTGCATTTATACTGCACCTTTTACAACCTCAGGACAGCCAAAGTGTTTTACAGTCAATAAAGTACTTTTGAAGTATAATTGCTGTTGTGATGTGGCTTTTGCAGCAACTAATTTGCACACAACATGAACCATTAGACTATTCACAATTTGATAATAGTAAAATCACATGGTATAAAACACAGCCAGGACTCTGGAATAACTTCCCTGGTCTTTTTTGAAGTAGTGCCATGTGATCTTCCATGTCAATCTGAGAAGACTGACAGGACCACTGTTTAGCATCTCATCCTAAAATCAGCAGCTCCAATGGTGCAGCATTATCTCAATACCGTACTGGAGTCTGAGGTTTTTATTTAAATCTCTAGAATTCAACCTGAACTCCCAGCCTTCGGACTTAATGTTGAGAGTGTAACTAACTCAGCCATAGCTGACTGATTTTTGTCATTACTTGATTTTAGGATTCTGACTTATAAAACAAAATCCTGCCCCCTGACATCAGACAAATAAATGTCTGCTTCCCCTCCTCATTGACTACATTACATTGGTGTGTTAACTGTGGGTGTGTGTTTATAATTTCACTGTCAAGCTTTCCTTGTTTGAAGTTTGCTGTTATAACATTAAGTGCTGGAAATACACAGCAAATTGTTCAGGATTCCTAAAGAAAAGACAGTTCATGAAGTTTTAGGCATGGACCTTCATCTGTAACCATGAAGTATGTATACTGAATCCATTAAGCAGTCTTCTATTTTTATTTCAGATTTCTTTCATTTTCAGTTTGTCTTTTTTATTTTGCTCCCCCTCATTGCATCTGCATCCTCACCTACTCCTGATTGGCAGTTTGTAAAATTAAACATTTTGAGTGAGAAAAACAAAATCAAACTTTGTCAACAATAAAGTATATCAATTTTTTCTGATAATTAAAACAATCTTCAACCTTGTAATTAACATATCAATTTTTAATCTAAAAGTTAACAAGAAATTGGGCATTGGAAGAAGTAGTGCACTGAACATACAGGGGATTCATGATTAAACAAAAGCTGCTAGTTATGTTAAATTTGAGGCCATCCTGGTCAATCATTAACTGAAACATTTAGCTCTGCTTTAATGTGGATTTTCTGGATTTTGTTCTCAACACTGGACAGATTTCTATACCTCTGATGCTCCCAAATTTCACTTGGAGAAAAAGCTCCAACAAAGCAGTGAATTTATATTTACTTCAGCTTCCAGAGGCCTGCACTGAATCATATCAGAATTATTTTGGGCCATTGCAAACAAATTGTTTCATGTGCAAGTATATTGTGGCTACGATATATGGTTCATGTTGTGACATTAATGTTCATCTAGATCTTCATCAACATCATTTATTATATGAGAAAAGTAAAATGCTTCAAGTTACAGAATTAAGTGCCAAATTTCGGATATAGATTATTTAAAATTAATTTTTCTCACTCTTTCACAAAAGTTTTGAGGTTTTAGTTTTCCTGGAAGGTATGCAGAATTTGGCAAATAAGTTAACTTTGTGAATGGTTTTTGTTATTCAAGCGATATAATTATTTCATTATAGTTATATAGCCTGAATATTTCATTATATTAATTTTTTATTAAAGATTATTTTTTAAATATGCTCCTAAATGATTATCTTCATGTCAAAAGATGGATTGAATTTTTCAAGGATATAATTCTTTATTTCTTAAAAATCAAGTATTTGCATCGTCAAAAGTTCAACTTTGAGGGAAATCTTAAGTTTCTGTCAGAGACAATTGCTTTGTTCATATGCCAATGTAATTTCTCCTAGTAGCCCCAGAATTGGTATTTTGGCAAACAAAGGATAGAAACATTTTATGATCCAGCATATGATGTAGAAAATTAATAAAGCCATTAAGAGGCTTAAAAACATAATTTTACAGTAAGGGCTAATGATGCAGCTGCCTGTTTATTTAAGATAAAACAGTAATGACAGTCAAATGGATAATTTATCTCCAATATGTTTTTACAATCAACATGATAATAGAATGTTATAGATCAGGCACAATTGTGCTGTGATTTTTTACAAAATGTCATAAGTAGTTATCACAGCTCTAAAGAGCTACATTTCCTTATGTTTCTTCCAGGACATCTCATGCTAAGTCAAAATCGGAGGTGGCTGAAACAGCTGCTCAAAAAGCTCAGGATGAAGCGCAGCTTGCGAGGATCACTGCCAAAGAGTTCTCACCATCCACCCAACACCCGGGCAATGGTCAGTATGCTAAACAAAAATATTGTGTTTCTGTTAGCCTACTAACAACTGAATTGAATTATTCAGTTTACAAAACACAGGACAGTAAGTGTTCTATTAAGAATCAAATTATGGTACCAGATTCCCTGATACCGTGGAATGAAGGTTTGTTCTGGGAAATATTGACAAGACATTTATATTGCATGCTTTCAGTAGCATACGGGCAGCTTGATTTAATATTTAATCAGAAGAGGAACAGCTTGATTGTGTAATACCATAACACTGTACCGAGGTGTTAGTATTCAGTATGCAGTCAAGATGTTATGTTCAAGTGGAACCCACACGAAATGAATTCCAGTGTACCAGAGACAATATTGATAATATTGATAAAATAATTCACGTATTATTAATGCTATACCTTTTGTGGATTTTGTATTACTGTAATTTATTTACAGTAAAACAGAATCCATCCTTTTAGAGCAGTAGTCTGATTGCTAATTTTTCTAATTGTAGAATAGTAAAGTTAAACCATACTTTTCTTGAAGTCCTTGTAAAATGTAATTTCTTATTTTTTCACCATGCTTCTTTCTCCATTTCATACCTGTCATCTTCGTCTCTGCTGATTTATTTATTTTGTTCGTCTTTCTTTCTGTTTTTAATCTTCCCTTTTCTTATTCTTCCTTTTGCATTTTCATACCTTCCTCTGTTTTATTTACAAGCACAGTAATGACTGAAAAACAGAAAGGCAAATGTTAGCTGACTGTGACAGTTATAGCATTGTTTGGTTCTGATTTGTTCCCCTTGACTAGTTTTGTCAGTGAGTTTCATTAGTGGAGAGCAACTTAATTAATAGTCTTCATATAGATTATATACGTATGTAATATGTTTGTGGGAGCGGGAAGGATTAGTTCCAAAGCAAAGTATTATTCCATTGAGGAATTGCTTTTTAGGCCTGATTGAAATAATGAATTTAAGGTTTTGCTTCTTATTTGAAAGTGATGGGAATACATTTATTGATTAATTGAGTCTGGATTGTCTTTGCAGCAACAAACAAGGAACCCTCTCATGGTGCTGATCATCCTAATGCTCTCCATTCACTATCTCCTGCATATTCCAATTCAGGCTATTACATTTCAACATTATATGAGACACATTAAGGCATATGTTTATGGGCACAGGAGCTGGAGATAATTGCACAGCTTATCCTGACTTGTACGACAACAAGAATCATCACTTAATGTTTCCAAGCATTCTTACTGAGGCATGATCTTGTAATAGTGTTCCTGTGTAATTCCTAAGGTAATTATCCTTTGGAGCAATAATGGGAGCAGCTAGGGAATAAATGACAATCTGTTGACGTGAGCTTCTCCTTCGGAGTTCAGGGGTGGTTGAATTTTGAAAAATGAATGCACCATGACTTCCTCTATAAAATTACACTGATTTCTAGCGTTCTTTGTCACACACAACTTAGCCATTCATAAAGAGGAATCTCTCTCTCTGCTGACCAAGTTAACTGTAGGAGCAGCAAAACAATGGCTGTATCTCACTGCTGCCTTATTACGATGCCATACAGGGTAAATTCCCCAACTCTGCAAAAAAAAGTGTCAGCCAATGGATGCCAACTGAAACACAAAGATTGCCGTCCCTTGCTGAACTGAATCCTAAGCCATACGCTAAATATTGCTGTTACCATTATAGTTACAGACAACGGTGCTGCTAATTAATATGAAGTAGGTAAAAAAGCTACTCTTTTGTCTTTTTGGTGCAGCCTTTCAGCAAAGATCTCCTCACCACTGCCATCACAGAATTTGTATTTTCTCTATAATGTTTGGGTGGTTGGAAGGAGTAATATGTTGGAATACATCCTCCTGAAATGTTGTGCCAATTTGCTGTCTTCGGTCCTTCTTTCTTTATGATAATGGCCTGAGAAATACCAGTGCCTGAAAAGCTTACACTTGGTGGAGGAATGGTCATATTTTCACCAGTGGTGTCACTCCTCGATAGCTAGAAAGAGGTCCAAGGTTGTCATTGCTCAAAACAAAAGAAAGAACACTTGTGAAGTTGACCCCAGTTGCAATGCTTGCTATTCAAACTTTGCAGTGTCTTCCTGCACAGGAGATTTGAATCCTGCTAGTTTCACCTGGTAAGAGCTATACCTTATAGAATACCTACAATGCAGAAAAAGGCTGTTTGGCCCATTGAGTCCACATAACCCCTCTGAACAGCATCGCACCCAAATCCAGCCTCACACCCTATCCCCATAACCCCCACATTTCCCATTGCTAATCCACCTAGCCTATATATCCCTGGAGACTACAGACAATTTAAGCATAGCCCAATACACCTAACCGCTACATCTTTGGACTGGAGGAGGAAACCAGAGCACCCAGCATAAACCCACACAGACATGGGGAGAACACGCAAACTCCACACACACAATCACCCAAGGCTGGAATTGAATTCTGTGGTTCTGTGAGGTAGCAGTGCTAACCACTGAGCCAGCATGACACCCTCATATTTTTTACTTTAATGTAATCCATTGTAAGGGTAAAAGCAGGAAATTTGGAGTGCAGTGCTATTGGTCTTCATTTCAATATATTCATGGAGATTCATTGGAATACCACTGCAAATCATATTTAAAAACTTTGTATTCAGTGCATTAATAGAAATAACTTCATGCCAGGTGAGCTGTCCTGATTTTAGAATGAGTATGAATGATATGGAATCTTGGAGCAAAAGGTTAACATCTCTATGAATTTAATTAGCAGCAAAATTAAACATTATCACTCTGATTGAGCTGATCGCTTCAGTAATCACTATGAACAAAATAGTGTATGTGTACATTAAAAGGTTAAAATAGTGCTCAAATTTAAGTATTCTTAGGCAAAAACATTTTAAATCTGGACATTTATTTCACGCCTCCATTTTTTCATTTACTTTCTTTCAAGGTTAGATCTCAGGGAATACAGGGAGAACTAGCCATTTAGATACAGAACTGGCTCTAAGGTAGAAGACAGAGGGTGGCAGTGGAGGGTTGTTTTTCAGACTGGAGGCCTGTGACTAGTGGAGTGCAACAAGGATCGGTGCTGGGTCCACTACTTTTTGTCATTTTATATAAATGATTTGGAAATGAAATAAGAGGTATAGTTAGTAAGATTGCAGATGACACCAAAATTGGAAGTGTAGTGGACAGTGAAGAAGGTTACCTCACATTACAATGGGATCTTGATCAGATGGGCCAATGGGCTGAGAGGCAGATTGTGTTTAATTTAGATAAATGAGAGGTGCTGCATTTTGGGAAAGCAAATCTTAGCAGGACTAATACACAATGGTAAGGTCCTCGGGAGTTTTGATCTACAAAGAGACCTTCTAGAGCAGTTTCAAAGCTCCTTGAAAGTAGAGTTGCAGGTAGATAGGATAGTGAAGAAGGCATTTGGTATGCCTTCCTTTATTGGTCAGAGCATTGAATAGAGGAGTTGGGAGGTCATGTTGCAGCTATACAGGATGTTGGTTAGGCCATGTTTGGAATGTTGGTCTCCTTGCTATCGGAAGGATGTTGTGAAACTTAAAAGGGTTCAGAAAAGATGGAAGGATGTTACCAGGATTTGAGCTAGAGGGTGAGGTTGACTAGGCTGGGGCTGTTTCCCTGGAGCGTTGAAGGCTGAGGGGTGACCTCATAGAGGTATATAAAATCATGAAGGGCATGGATAGGATAAATAGACAAAGTCTTTTCTCTGGGGTGGGGGAGTCCAGAACTAGATAGCATAGGCTTAGGGTGAGAGGGGAAAGATATAAAAGAGACCTAAGGGGCAACTTTTTCATGCAGAGGGTGGTGCATGTATGAAATGAGCTGCCAGAGGAAGTGGTGGAGGTTGGTACAATTGCAACATTTAAAAGGCATCTGGATGGGTATATGAATAGGAAGGGTTTAGAGGGATATGGACCAAGTGCTGGCAAATGGGACTAGATTAGGTTGGGATACCTGGTCAGCATGAACGAGTTGTACCGTGCTGTACATCTCTATGACTCTATATACACTTGTACCGTAAAACAATCAATATCCAAAAAGCAGGTTAGATAGCATACTGCCAATCCTCTGCCAATGCTGCTTTCGACCTAGCAACTAACAGAAGAATAAAATTGACAGAGAAACTCAATTAATTGCCTTCCCAACTGCTTCCCACTGAACCCAATTACCATTCCATCCCATAATGCTAACTATTCCAACTTAGCATTTCCCCAAAAGCTCAAGTTAAAGTACAAAGATCCTGACTTGAGAATTACTGAAGCACAAAATCACATCTTGTCTCCCTGCAACACATTGTATTGACAGTGACAAAGTATTAACCTTTTATTACAATTTGATTTTAATGGTTGATGTTATGAGTGAGTTCAAGTGGTTTTATTTCAGCCCTGACTTAATGTTTCCCTATTAAAGCCTGAAAAAAAATCTTATAGCAGGAATTATTTTGAATGTGAAAATAATACAATATATTTTAGCTTTACCTTTTATTTGCAAAGCCCAATTCTGTTCTTGAATTGTCCTGTATAAACCATTATAACCAGAAAGATTCAGTGTTGTACAAAACAAGTATCAACAGGACTCAAGTATAGCACTGATGAGGAAATATTTGACTTTTGATTTCTGCAAATTTATAATGAACTAAACATGTTAGAGTTTGGCATATTACTCATAAGTATTTAATTTTAGCACTTCTATGTTTCAAATATGAATACTATTAACAATGTAATATTTAAATATACAAAAGTAGGTTTTAGAACAACATTAATGCAACAGTTCAGTTGAACTTAATGGAGCTCAGTTTCCAGGGTCCCAGTCTTTGTACAATTGTATCTTTTCAATTTATATAGCTAAATAACAGGAAGCACTTAAGCTTCTCCTGTACCAGTATATATCTTGGACAACCTGAGTAGAAAAATATACAACTTCTTTAATTGAGGAGCAAGCTAATTACTAAGTTAACGGAGCTTCATCTTCCTGTGCAGTGCACTAATACCAGCCTTCTGCTGACTGTAGTCTTTTTTCAAATGATTTGGCAGCTTCGTTTTCTTAACTTCTGGTTAACATCTATCCTAGATTTATACAGTTATTGTATTCTTCTTATGCATCTCCTATCTTACTTAATGAATTATATTATATAAATTGTTATAAATTGTCAAAACTATTTGACTTATTAAAAATTATATGTGAACATACGAGAGCTCTAAAATTGTTTTTCTGTTTGGTATAGTATATTTTCTGTACTGTTTTTAAAGGCAGTCTATCCCTGCTGATATTTCATCCTGAGTCATTTCTTGCCAAGTATAGTCAGTGCTGGTTTGCTTTTGCCATTTTCTCTAACTCTCAGGGGATGAGCAAAGATGCACATCCCAAGTCTACCTCAGCTAAAATGGTAAACTCAATTTGATTGAATCTTTGTTTATTATTGTCACAAGTACACAAGAGTTAGGAGTCGGGGAAGGGTGTTTATACCCTAAGGGGCTGCTGCTTCATTTGATAACATCATGGCTGATCTGAGTGTGGCTTCACCTCCACTTTTCTGTCCATTCCCCACAACTCTTGATTCTTTTGCTGAGCAAAAATCTAATTCAGCAGTGAATATATTCAATGGCCCAGCATCTTGTGCTTTTTGGTGAAGACAATTCTGCAGATTACTAACCCTCAGAGGAAAAAAAATTCTTATTATAGTATTAAACAAGAGACCTTTAAGTTTTAAATTGTGTCCCCCAGTTATAAACTCAACAATGGTAAACATTCTCTTAGTTTCACCTTTCATTCATTTAAACATCAATAGGTAAAAGCCTGACCCATTCTATCTTTCCTCATGAGATAATCCTTGCATGCCATATTCAGTTATAATTATTTTAGATACTATGAACAAGGCCTGAATATTTATCCCTCAAGATAGCTACTGTTAGGGGTTTGTAACTACTCCTACAAGTGACTTTTGCTATTTTATATTTTTACCCAAACTTATATTTTGATCTTCTAAGTAATATCATCCCTCACTACTGTACTAATGTCAGCCTTAATTAACTGAACCACCTTTTACCTTTTCTTAGTTTTCTAGCCTTCTGAAATGTCACATAGCCTTGAATGTTTAGGTCTCAGCCTTGGACACTTTGTAATCATGTCTTTCAGGTTGTACATGTCTATCTCTACTTGAGCAATCAATTTGTTGGCTTTGTTATGAATGGTGCGTATTTTCAGATACAGTTTTCATTGTCAACCTTTGACCATTCTTGCAAACTCTGGTTTTATCATCCTATGTGTTCTTAGTTGAAGATATTCTGCCCCTTGCTGCCACAGTCTGGTCATCATTACTTATGTCACTATCTTGCATTGTAACCTGCCCCTACTCTTAATTTTACCACATTTCCTCTCATCGTTTAAGTCTTCTCTACTGCCCTAGTTAGATGACCATAACATCATAGGAACAGAAGTTAGACCATTCAGCCCATCGAGTCTGCTCTGCCATTCAATCATGGCTAATAAGTTTCTCAGTTCCATTCTCCCACTTTTTCCCCATAACCCTTGATCCCCTTGACAATCAAGAACCTATCTATCTCAGTCTTAAATCCACTCAATGACCTGGCCTCCACAGTCTTCTGTGGGAATGAATTCCATATATTCACCAGTCTCTGGCTGAAGAATTTTCTCCTTACCTCCGTTCTAAAAACTCTTTCCTTTACTCTAAGGCTGTGCACTCAGGTATTGTCTTTCCTATCAATGGTAACATTTTCCCCAACAGCTACTCTGTCCAGGCCATTCAGTATTCTGTAAGTTTCATTAGATCTCCCCTCATCCTTCTAAACTCCATCAAGTATCGACCCAGACTCCTCAAACATCCCTCATATGTCAAGCTTTTCTTTTCTGGGACCATTCTTGTGAACCTCCTCTGAACACGCTCCAGGGCCAGTACATCCTTCCTGAGATATGGGGCCCAAAACTGCACACAATACTCCAAATGTGGTCTGACCAGAGCTTTATAGATCCTCAGAAGTATACCTCTGCCTGGTACATCTCCCTGTGACTCAGAAAAACACTGGTCAGCGGATGGTGCAAGTGAAAATTGTGCCAATAATATCAGCTCCCATTTCTCCCAATAATAGTGCCAGTGTCTCAAGAACTGAACTCCATTTGTTTCATACCAATTTTTGAGCCAAACATTCAACTCTCTAAACTTTTATACCTTATGCCATGGCTCAGGTAGTAATAATAGATTATTATCTTTGTACAGAACTGACTGCAAAATAATCTTTGCCTCAAAAAACCTAGAATTATATTTGTAAATCTTTATGACACATGCAAAACATCTTACTTGGAAGAAAATTGATGATTGTCTCCTACAGGAAATATTTTCAAAACAAGTAAAACAATCAGACTTGCATAGCTGATTCAGTACTCTAGAGACCTGAAGTTTCTATTTTAGAGAAGGATACACAGAAATCAACAGTTTTCATTACAATCATGTACTCAAAGTGAGCAATCCAGTTGTGTGTAGCTCCTGCTTTTCAATTCAATACACTATGATATTATTATGGCTCTAAGATTCTATTAACAAGTTCATACAAATGAAAATTAAACCTTGTATCTATATTCATATCTCCAAAGTTCCAAAACAATGCAACAGCATATATAACAGTAATTGCTGCTCCTGGAATTTGAGAAAGTCACCTCCAACGCCTAAGTTAGCTCAAAAAAGGGGCAACTCTTACAGCAATAATTTTTTTCCCATCCTCCATCCTGGATTACTCAGAACTCTCTACATATCATTCAACATATTTTTGTTCTTCTGCACAATAAAAATATTAAATAACATTGCAAAGGGAAATGAAAATAGAGAACAGTTTTAACAGAAAAGAATAATACAAAAAAAAATACTTCGGTAATAACACCAACATCACCTAAAACAACATTTTTATTAAATTACATGTTGAACATGTATCAAACCCAGTAAGCCTTGTCTGTGTGTATTATGGGGAAATGATGGCCTAGTGGTATTATCAATGATTTAAACCAGAGACCCATGTAATATTATGGGGACCCAGGTTCAAATCCTACCACAGCAGATGGTGGAATTTGAATTCAATAAATATTTGGTATTAGGAGTCTAATGATGGCCACAAAACCATTGTTGATTGTCAGGAAAAAAAAACCTGGTTCATGAATGTCCTTTAGAACTGGGAACTGCCATCACTACTTGGTCTGACCTATGAGTGACTCCAGACCCACAGCAATGCAATTTGGGATGGGTAATAAAGCCTGGCCAGTGGCACTAGATCCCGTGAATGAATAAAAAAATTTGCAGATTCTAGATAACCTAAATGAATTGATGCTGGAATAATTCCAATTAGTTAAGAATACTCCTCTCTGACAAAAACTAATTTCCTTTCAGATGATTGTTCGTGGAGCATTAAACTCACAGGAGCAAATTGGGTAGCACAGTGGCTCAATGGTTAGCACTGCTACCTTACCGTGTCAGGGACCCAGGTTCAATTCCAGCCTCAAAGTTGAAACTTTATTGCTGGAACAGCACAGCAGGTCAGGCAGCATCCAGGGAACAGGAGATTCGACGTTTCGGGCACAGGCCCTTCTTCAGGAAGAAGGGCACAGGCCCTTCTTCGGGCCTGTGCCCGAAACGTCGAATCTCCTGTTCCCTGGATGCTGCCTGACCTGCTGTGCTGTTCCAGCAATAAAGTTTCAACTTTGATCTCCAGCATCTGCAGACCTCACTTTCTCCTCAATTCCAGCCTCAGGCAACTGTCTGTGTGGAGTTTGCACATTCTCCCATGTCTGTGTGGATTTCCTCCCATGATCCAAAGATGTGCAGGTCAGGTGAATTTGCCGTGCTAAATTGCCCATAGCGTTAGGTGCAATAGTCAGGGGTAAATACAGGGCAGGGGAATGGGTCTGGGTGGGTTACTCTTTGGAGGGTCGGTGTGGACTTGTTGGGCCAAATGGCCTGTTTCCACACTGTCGGGAATCTAATCAAAATTGATCTTTAACTGCTTTGTGAAGCAGGATTACTATTCTTTGTGTTACTGCACTTCTATGTAATCTGACAAATCTGTGAGCGAGTGTGACATTAGCCATTTTGGTCCAAGAAGGTTAGATCAGGGTTCTTTCTGGAGGGTATGAAGTGAAAAAAGTGGGTGTCTAGTGGATGAGGGTTCAGGCGCATAGATCTTTAAAATATCACAAACATATGCAAAAAATAATCGAGAACACCTTTATACCTAGTGTACTTGACTACAAGGATGCAGAAGTTCTGCTGCAGTTATATAAAACCCTAGTTAGATCCCAACTAGAGTACCATCAGCAGATCTGGGCACCACACCTCAGGAAGGAAATATTGGTCTTGGAAGGAGTCAAGAATGACACCCGGACTTCAGGGGTTAAGTTATGACAAATTAGGCCTATTTTGTCTCAAAGTTTTAGAAGGTTAAGACATGATCTGATCAAAGTTTTCAAGGCATTTACAGGAAAAAACAGGCTGAATGAGGATAAACTATTTCCACAGGCTGGGGATTCTAGGTCTAGGAAGTACAGTCTAAAAGTTAAGGACTGACAATTCAGAAGGGGTGTTAGAAAGCACTTCTACACACAGGATGGTAGAGGTTTAGAACTCTCTTCAACAAATGGTAGTTGATGCTGGAGCAAATGATAATTTTAAATCTGAGATAGATAAATGTTTGTTAAGCAAAGGTATTAAGGCATATGGGCCAAGGACAGATATATGGAGTTAGATCACAGAACAGCCATGCTCTCATTTAATCATGGAACAGGCTTGATGGGCTGATTGGCCGACTCCTGTTCCAATTTAAATGGCTGAAATTATCTTCTGAAAATTTTAACAAAGAATAATAAGATTTTGAAATGATCCCTTGACCTATTAATCTGGGTATTCACCTAAAGTATTTCTTGACTGTTTTAGTAGACATTTAAGAATAAATTAATGATGTTCCTGCCTAACCTGTGGAGTGAGAGAAATCTCGGATGTATTCATACAGCACTATTCTAAATTATTTGCCAAACTTCATCGTGTAATAGCAAATTTTGTAAAAGATAACATTGTTTATGCTAATATTCTGAAGTAGGGAATCATAAATAAAATAAGGCTGGCCCATTGGTATTTGCAGTGAAAGACTGAATTCATAAGCTGCACGTTTTGTAATTTCAGCTGATTTTAAAGGTAGCACAGAGTTTTCACCTACTTAAACCTTTTTTTTTGAAAATAAAGGATATAATCAGCTTAGCTCTGATTATTTTGTTCCACAGTGCCAGAAGGTCTAATTCTTTATTTATTGTCACGTGAAGATTATGTTCCTCTCTTGCTCAGTGTCAGCATCTGAATTAAATTGCTGAGTATATTGAAACTTTGATAGTTTCTTGCAACCTGCCAATCACGAAATCCCAGTCAGCAAGTTTTAGCTGGTTGCCATTCTGATCTGTGCTTAGGTAGAAAGATGTCGGTTTTGGGATTGATTGCTGAAACTCAGCAGAATGTTTTAGCAATAAATTTCCCATTATGAGTATTTGAGTGCAATTACAATATTTGTTGTATAGTCACATGGAATTCACTGAGGCCTGGGCAGCAACTTTTTTTCACATAATTTTTCATGGGGTAAGTTGAATTCTAGGATAGGAGAGTAATCACTGTTTCCCTCTAATTTTCACTTTCTTTGTGTATAGGCTTAGAAAAAGATATTATGATCAGGTGAGAGGAGGGGTGGACCCAGTCCCCACTTTTCAGCTTCTTTGGTTGGTTACAAGATTGACTTAAGTTCTTTCTAGCATGAGGCTATGCATTTCACATATTAAAATGTAACGTTTTATTGCAAGGAATAAGGAACCAATCACAAGTTTTTCTAGAATGAAAGAAAGAACAATTTTATTACTTGCTAACTCTGAGAGATAATAAACATGTGATGTCAAGCAAACAGCCTTCATGAATTTACTTGGTCCCATCACACAGAAAGATAAAACATTAAAAGGAGGAATTTATCAGATGGAATTTAAAGATCAGTAAACTGTACTTTACAGATTTATACAGATACTTAGCTGATTTTTGGTAAAATTCAGTCCTAATTGTCAATTTCATGGAGTATGAATGAAACGTTTCTCTCCAGGAGCTTCAGCAAATCATCTCATGCAATTTTCTGCTGCTCACTTTATTATATAAGCAGTGCACCCCCCAAAGACATGATCACACTGCTGTGCACTCACAATAGTACAAATACTTGCCACTGCTGGGACCTTCTGGGATTCACAGCACTGGCACCATATTTAAAACTCAGCTGTGCACAAGGTAAAATGCTGCCAGCTTGGAGTATCACCCCATGCCACATGTAGTTGGAGAGATTTGCTTCTGAGAGCACATCGGTAGCACAAGTAACATTTCCTTGGAAACAGAATCTCATATTTGTAAATGTATTATCTCCTTACACTGTCACCTGTCTGATCGACTGGCAAAGAACAGCAGCTATGGGAATGGAGCTACAGAGGCAACCTATCATTAACACCATAAAATGTTAGCGCACTGTCTGCAGGAGTGCTACTCCTTCCAATGCCCTATGTTGCATAACACTTTGTCATTGTTTAATGAGCAAGCATCATTTTGTGTCTTGGAGTCATATAGCACGGAAACAGACCCTTCGGTCCAACTGGTCCATGCCGACCACACTCTCAAACTAAACTAGTCCCACCTACCTGTGCTTGGCCCATATCCCTCCAAACCTTTCCTATTCTTGAACTTATCCAAATGCCTTTAAAATATTGCAACTGTATCAGCATCCACCACTTCTCCTGACAGTACATTCCACACAGAAATCAATCCCTATGTAAAAAGGTTGTCCCTCATGATTTTATAACCTTTCTCCTCTCACCTTAAAAATATGCCCCCTAGTTTTGAAGTCCCCCACCAAAGGGAAAAGTACTTATCATTCACCTTTTCTATGCCCCTCATGATTTTATAGACCTCAGTGAGGTCACCCCTCAACCTCCTATGGTCCAGTGAAAACTCCCATTCTTTCCATTTTATTTTAATATCTCAAACACTCCATTCCTGGCACCATCTTTGCAAATCTTTTCTGAATCCTCTCCAGTTAAATAACATCCTTCATATAACAGGGCACCCAGAACTGCACACAGTACTCCAGAAGAGGCCTCCCCAATGTCATGGACAACCTCAACATGATGTCCCAACTCCTATACTCAAAGATCTGAGCATTGAAGGCAAGCAAGCTAAATGCCTTCTTAACCACCCTATCTACCTGTGATGTAAATTTCAAGGAGTTATGCACCTGAATCCTTCGGTCACTTTCTTCAACAACACTACACAGGGCCTACCATTAACTGTATAAGTCCTGTCCTTGTTTGTATTACCAAAATGGAATACCTCACATTTATCCAAATTAAACGCCATTTACCACTCCTCAGCCCATTGACCTAATTGATCGAGATTTTTTTAAGCTGTGATAACCTTCTTTGCTGTCCACTATACCACCAATTTTGGTGTCAGTTGTTAAAGTTAACCTTTATCAAACAGTAGGAGAAGTGAAGAAAAGACTAACAAAACTTGCTTCTAGGAATAACTGGGTGATTTGCTTTACAAAAAACAATAAATTTATAGCCAACAAATTAGGATTTCACCCAATGATTGGAAGTAGGTGTTGATTAAGTCCTTTTCTGTTCATTTTTGTGGGATGTGGGTGTCACTGATTGGCCAACATTTATTGCCCATCCCTAGTTGCCCTTGAGAAAATGATGGTGAGCTGCCTTCTTGAACTGTTGCAGTCTATCTGCTGTGGGGTGACACACAATGCCAGTAGGGAGGGAATTCTGGGCATTTGACCCAGTGATAGTGAAGGAATGATGATATATTTCCAAATCAGTAAGCTGAGTCCCTTGGAGAGGAACTTGTGGTGGTTTTCCCAAGTAATGGCTGCCCTTGTCCTTCGAGATGGAAGTGGTTGTGAGTTTAGAAGAAAGTGCTGTCTGAGGATCTTTGGTGAATTGCTGCAGTGCATCTTGTAGATAGTGCACATTGCTGCTACTGAGTGTCAGTGCTGAAATGAGTGGATGTAATGCCAATCAAGTGGACTGCTTTGCCTGGAATGGTGCCAATCTTCTTGAGTGTTGTTGGAGCTGCACCCATCCAGGCAAGTGGGGAGTATTCCATCACACTCCTGGCTAGTGCCTCATTGATGGTGGACAGACTTTGGGGAGTCAGGAGATGGGTTAACCATTACAGTATTCCTAGCCTCTGACCTGTTCTTGTAGCTACTGTGTTTATGTGGCAAATACAGTTGCGTTTCTGGACAATTGTAACCCCAAGGATGTTCATAGTGAGGGATTCAGTGATAGTAACACCACTGAATGACAAGGGGCAGTGGTTAGATTGTCTCTTGGTGATGATGATCATGGCCTGCCACTTGTGTGGTGCAAATGTTACTTGCCACTGGTCAGGCCAAGTATGGATATTGTCCAGATCTTGTTGCATTTGAAAATGGACTGCTTCAGTAACTGAAGAGTCGCAAATGGTGTTGGATAATGTGCAGTCATCAGCAAACATCTCAACTTCTGACTTTATGATGAAGGGAAGGTCATTGATGAAGCAGCTGAAGATGATTGGGCTTCATACACTACCCTGAAAAATTTCTGCAGAGTTGTCCTGGAGCTGAGATGACTGACCTCCAACAATACAAACAACTTCTTATGTGCCAGGTATGATTCCAACCAATAATTCCAGTTATGCGAGGGCTACTTGATGTCACATTTAGTTGAATGTGATGTGAAGGGCTGTCACTCTCACCTCCCCTCTGGAATTCAGCTCTTTTTACCAAGTTTGAACCAAGGCTATAGTGGGGTCAGGAGCTGAGTGGCCCTGACGGAATCCAAGCTGGGTGTCAGTGAGCAGGTTATTGCTGACCTGCTGTTCAATAGTACTGTTGATGACACCTTCCATCATTTTAGTGGTCACTGAGAGTAGACTGATTGGGCGATAATTGGCTGGGTTGGACTCGTCCTGCTTTTTATGTAAAGGACATATCTGGGCAATTTCTCACATTGTTGGGTAAATGCCAGTGTTGTAACTGTTTTGGAACAGCTTGGCTAGGGGAACAGCAGGTTCTGGAACACAATTCTTCAGCACTATTGCCAGAATGTTGTCAGGGCCTGTAGCCTTTGCAGTAGCCAGTGTCTGCAACTGTTTCTTGATGTCAGGTGGAGTGAATCGAATTGGCTGCAGTTTGGAATCTGGAATGCTGATTAGTTGCAGAGGAGCAACACTATGTCATTCTATCCTGCTGAAGGTGATGTTTTTCCTGCTCAATACCCTTATCTGTGAGTTGTGGCCCACAGATGACATGATTAAAGTTGTCTATGATCACTTCTGCTTTTTAGAGATGACTATGATCAATTTGTAATTATCAATGACATGATCAAGCTCACTTGTGGCCAGAATTTATACACAACATAGTTGGTCACTGTATGTATTTTAGATGCAGAATTCTGGGATTAAAGGTAACTTAAACTTGTACTGAGTAAGCATTTAATTGATGCAATTGCCCCTTAAAGGCCTCATCTTGCTCACAAATTGAACCACTTCCATAAGCAGAGAAAGGAATGTTTATGCAGCCCACTTTGAGTGTGGTGGCAGCCATTTTCATTTCCATTAAGATTTGCAACTTTCATGAGGTTTTAAGGCAACACAGGTTATGCTTTATGGACTGATTCGCAGGCTGAGCCTGTTAATCCAGGTGACTTGCCCCCAAACCTTCATGTTCTTTTGTGTCAACATCATCAATTCTCAACTTCTCCAAATATTACCTACTTCCACCTATCAACTTTTTCATTAAGTCTTCATCTCCTCACATTACTTCTGTGCCTCGAACCAAACATCATGATGCACAGACCTTCATCAAGCCAAGATGGTGGTGATCATTGGTGACACTACCTCCTGTCTCACAGCCCCACAGTAAGCTGTGTCCTCCAATGCACCAATGTCTTCCCACCTGTTATGTTAGATTTCTCCCTTCGTAATTATGACCTCCTTTGCATCCCAGCATGCTGCTTCGAATTCCCACAACTGACTTCCCCAACTTGCCCATCACAGCTGTGATCTTGTTAAGCATTCTTGATGATTGGTGAATCATGGTGGATCACAGATCCCATGACTGATGGTGGTCCACTCTCCTGATCGACTTGGAATGTCAACTCTGACTGATGAGCGACCAGACTCTGACTAATCTCAGTGCAGCTTGCCTACTGAATTGCTGCTAATTCCTGGACCTATTGCACAGATACTGCAGAACTGACCATATCCCATTCCCCAGATTGGAATGATACAGAACCCCTGACCCTGAATACCTTAAGTTGCTGACAGACAGTGTCCAAATTCCGACTGAGGGATCAAATTATGCCTTTACTATGGCAGGGGTTTCCCTGACTGACCTCTCCTGATTCTCCCAACTTGGTTTAGGAATACTCCCCTTATACTTTGTACATGGCCATTTAGTGAAGCAAACAGAGTCTCTTTAATATATGAGCTACTGGCACATGCTATAAGTATGACGTTGATGTAGCATGCTGCCAGATAGTTACATGTCCACCCTCTTGACTCATCACAGCTGGCAAACATGAAAAGCTGAGGAGAAAGTGAGGTCTGCAGATGCTGGAGATCAGAGATGGAAATGTGTTGCTGGAAAAGCGCAGCAGGTCAGGCAGCATCTAGGGAACAGGAGAATCGACGTTTCGGGCATTAGCCCTTCTTCCACTTTCCTCATTCCTGAAGAAGGGCTAATGCCCGAAACGTCGATTCTCCTGTTCCCTAGATGCTGCCTGACCTGCTGCGCTTTTCCAGCAACACATTTCCAAACATGAAAAGCTGCCTGCCTTTGTGTCTTTGCTAAAAGGCAAGACAAAGCAGAACTACTGAGAGCCAGTAAGTGTAGAGGTACAGTGCCTATGGCAAGGCATAGATGCTATGGGCATCCAATTAGGCAGAAAGTGAGTGAGTGCTAAGAGAGCAAGCTAAGAACCCTGAGGTGCACCCTATTCCAATACATGGAATGAATGCCTGACAGCAGCATCACAAAGAAGTGCACTTCTAAGTGCAGTATTGGAGTAATGATCTGTGTCATTAGTGAGTCAGAGATGGACAATGATGATGTGAAGGTGGTGCATGTCTAGTGCTGGCTTTCTTGGATGAAGGATACAGGTGGACGCTGTCCATGCAGTATAACTTGAGATGTTGGAGAACACTGACCAAGGTGGAGGCCCAGAGGAACAATTAGCTAACCTCAGCTAACTTTCAAGTTGGAAATTGCCACTGTCTCGTTTCTCTCCAGTGTCTGGGAAAATAGCCATCCTCACAGAAATGAGACAAGATCCAGTAATATTGAGATATTTGTGTATGCAAACATGTCTTTTTTTGCCTCACTGTTAAAACTGGTGGTGGAAAAGCTGATTTTCTTTATTCAGCATTGTTGATCTCATATTTGTGTTCTTGCCACATTTTACCAACTGGCTTGCCATTGCCCATGTTATTCAGGAGCTGGGAAAATTCCACTTTTAATTCCAAATGTGTTCAAAAACAAATGTGCTGTCCAAGCCTACATTTTCTAACATGTCATCTGAGCAGTGAATAAGACAGATAAATACATAAGTTCACGGTTTAATGAGCTTCTGTCCATGCATCAGGAAGAACTAACCATCAGTGGTTATACTGAAGGGATATGAAATTAGATATTGTAGTTTGGTTCAATAGCTTATTCATTTGAAAGCTCAGAATCCTGGCCGAGAGGCAAAATTTACAAATCATGCAGTGAGTAAAAAGGCATGGAACTGTTACTAAACCTCCAGAAATGACTTTTTTAAAGACAACTTACTGATGTTGATTGAAATTTTCTCATTATTTTGCTTCTTTAGCTGTTATGTGTAAAATATGCTGCATACTCATTACGAGGATGCCAAACAATTATTGAATGTGTATGTAGATAAATTACAATGGAAAGTTTTGTGGAATGGTGGGTAGGTTCAGTGCAGCCATGTTATACCAAGAACCATGTTACTTTTTTGATAATCTGCTGATTGTATCAGTTTTGTTTCGTTATACCCTATTCTGACACAAGTTGGCACATGAACACCAAGAACTGCACCTTCTTTATTTCCATTCTTCATCCTCTTAGCTTAAGCAAAAGCACCATGTGAGAGCTAATGAAGAATGAGGCATTACAAGATTGAGTGCTCATGGTTTCATACTGTGTGGGTATTGAGATGAAAATAAATTCTGTTAGGTCATGTTGGACACCACAGTATGTACAGGAGTCTAAATGGCAACATGGGAGCAATGAACACTGCCTTCATCCCTGAAGAATACACCCATAGTTCTGAGGAGTTGTACTTTTGTTACTAATCTTTGTAATCATTGATTATGCTAAGTACTGCACTTGTGACCTGCCTGATACATATTTGGACCACAAACTGGCTGACCCTGCACAAAACGCTGAATACAAGCTTGGAAGAAACTTGAGAAGTAAAATGTGAGTGTCATATTTACATATTAGTTAATGGGAATTGTAGATGGTTTATATCATATGACGCAAATGACACAATCCTAGTAGTGTCTCACTGTTACACCATAACTTCATTAAGTGTGCCTGTCATCGTTGGGTGTCCATGCTTTATCCAATAGAAAGTTCTAGTTTTCAGTCAGAAGTATTCTCATAGAGTCATAGAGTCTCACCAGCAATACCTTTTTTATCAGAGGGCGATCCATGCATCAAACTAAATGGGACACAATCTGATGGTTTAATTGCTGTCCTGAATAGATTGATCATATTGACACCCTGAGGAAAAATATATTCTGCTGTAAAACATGTTGTAAATTACAAAAATATTGTAGGTAATTATTGTAAATTTTATGCCAATATAAAACTCAACACCAGAACAATATTTTGGTTTGTATTTATGCATGCTGTGAATTAGGAACCAGTTGTTCAAACTAAATAGCTATTCTTCAAGGTAGACATTTGTTTTGAAAGCAAAGGTACCTTTATCAAATGTTAGATTCAGTAAACTCTAGATACCGGAGCTTACATCTTTGAGCCACTATTCACAGATTGAACAATGATTTTAAATCACAAACATAACCAAAGCATGGAGTTTTCCCAGCATCTGAATGATGTAGGCAATGGTAGGAACGTTGGGAGAACCCAGCAAAAACAAAAAAAAAATCCAATTTTCCTGTAAGGTTTCAACGGCTATGTGACAATGTTGCGAGGGCCTGTTTGTATTGGAAGGTATTGGCACAGGTGAGCATTTTTACCTCAGTGGACAATTGTGTGAGAAAATTTGTCAGTATATACAGAGTGAAAACCCACAGATAAATTCCCCAGAATTGATACTTATCAAAAATATGGGAAAATACAGCACTATGATTTTAATTCTGACAAAAATACATTATTTGAGGGTATACTCTACCCATCTACCAAGTTCTCATGGCAATCATAGCAACTGCCTTTACAACTTGCTGAGCCAACTCTAGCAATTGTTGCGATCATAAATGCAAAATATGAAACAGGAGCTTCCCCAAATATTGGTAAAGATTCTGCTGCAACAAATGTATTGTGAACACTACAGGCAGAAGCAACCCACCCTATCCCTATAATTAGGATTATTACACATTATGATGTACGTGACAAGAAAGTGAAAAATTGTACCCTGAAAAAATGGCTGCAAGAAATAAAAACACTTCTGTGAATAAGATGGCTGGATTGACAAGATCTTTGAACAACTTTTTCCAAGAATTTTATTTTATTATCATTCCCTCTATGGATCAGGTATTATTGATTACGCAAAATGAGGAAGGGCAATAGTATTTTTAAGCTATTAGGTAGACAGATTTTAAATGAAATTCAGTACAGGGAACCTAGATTATCCGAACATGATGGACAGGCATTATTTCATTCAGATAATCGATTATTCGGTTAATTGATTAAATGCCTTTCCTTTAGGGCTCGGAGTTTTTAAAGTCTGGTCCCCGTTCAGGAGGTTGCACTGGCACATCAGCCCACAAGACCCTGCCCCCGACTCCACCCTCCCTGCCTCCAACCCCTTGCAACACCTCCCCCTGCCCCCAACCCCTTGCAACACCTCCCCCTGCCCCCAACCCCGTGCAACACCTCCCCCTGTCCCCAACCCCGTGCAACACCTCCCCCCTCCCCCAAACCCGTGCAACACCTCCGCCCGCCCCCAACCCCGTGCAACACCTCCCCCTGTCCCCAACCCCGTGCAACACCTCCCCCCGCCCCAACCCCATGCAACACCTACCCCTGCCCCCAAACCCGTGCAACACCTCCCCCTGCCCCCAAACCCGTGCAACACCTCCCCCTGCCCCCAAACCCGTGCAACACCTCCCCCTGCTCCCAAACCCGTGCAACACCCCCCCGCCCCCAGACCCCATGCAACACCTCCCCCCGCCCCCAACCCCATGCAACACCTCCCCATGCCCGCAAAACCGGGCAACACATCCCCCTGCCCCCAAACCCGTGCAACACGCCCCCGCCCCCAACCCCGTGCAAGACCCCCCCGCCCCCAGACTCCTTGCAACACCTCCCCCGCCCCCAAACCCATCCAACACCTCCCCCGCCCCCAAAACCCGTGCAACACACACCCGCCCCCAAACCCATGCAACACCTCCCCCACCCCCAATCCCATGCAACACCTCCACATGCCCCCAAAACCGAACAATACCTCCCCCTGCCCCCAAACCCATGCAACACCTCCCCCCGCCCCCAATCCCATGCAACACCTCCCCCACCCCAACCCCATGCAACACCTCCACATGCCCCCAAAACTGGGCAATACCTCCCCCTGCCCCCAAACCCATGCAACACCTCCCCCTGCCCTCAAACCCATGCAACACCTCCCCCTGCCCTCAAACCCATGCAACACCTCCCCCTGCCCCCAAACCCATGCAACACCTCCCCCTGCCCCCAAACCCATGCAACACCTCCCCCCGCCCTCAAACCCATGCAACACCTCCCCTGCCCCCAACCCCATGCAACACCTCCACATGCCCCCAAAACTGGGCAATACCTCCCCCTGCCCCCAAACCCATGCAACACCTCCCCGCCCCCAAACCCATGCAACACCTTCCCCACCCCCAACCCCATGCAACACCTCCCCCTGCCCCCAAACCCATGCAACACCTCCCCCGCCCCCAAACCCATGCAACACCTCCCCCCACCCCCAAACCCTTGCAACACCTCCCCCTGCCCCCAAACCCGTGCAAAACCTCCACCGCCCCCAGACCCCATGCAACATGTCCCCGCCCCCAAACCCATGCAACACCTCCTCCCGCCCCAAACCCGTGCAACACCCCCCTGCCCCCAAACCCATGCAACACCACACCTGCCCCCAAACTCATGCAATACCTCCCCTCGCCCCCAAACCCGTGCAACACTTCCCCTTTTCCCCAAACCCATGCAACACCTCCCCGCCCCCAAACCCATGCAACACCTCCCCCGCCCCGAAACCCGTGCAATACCTCCCCCGCTCCTAAACCCATGCAACACCTCCCCCATCCCCAACCCCATGCAACACTTCCCCCCCCGCCCCTAACCCATGCAGCACTTCCACCTTGACCGCAAAACATTCCTCAAACACCTGCAACATATACACCCCCCCAACACAGCCCCCAACCCCATGCAACACCTCCCCCTGCCCCAAACTACCGTGCCCCGCCCCCTTTCTGGGGCAGCTGGACTGTACACTAACAGAAAGACTGCTGCAGCTGCCTTTGTGGGGTAAGTCTCCAAACAGCACGCGTACACACACAACATTTTTCTGCAACTTTTTAACATGTTCCACCTTTGCCTGTACAGGATAATGTTGGTTGAGATTATCTGGGGAAGCTGGGTTTAGGGTACACGCCTGTGTAGAATTCCAGGGAAAGTGTGGGAATGGTTGGAGGGAGGGCAGACAGTCATTTGAAGACGGTGCCTGTTTAATCACTGTAAACAAAAGACACGATCATTATTGGAAAGGTCTTTGATGTAATGTTCCCATCGGGACATTGAGATTCCCTTCAGATAATCCGATTTTCGGATAATTGGTATTCAGATAATCGAGGTTCCTCTGTATTGATAAATAAAAACTATTTCATTTTAGTCCTGAAAATACAATTTGAATATATGAGAGAGATTTAGAGTCTGGTTTGGAGTAATATTTGACTTGACACTTTGAGTGAACTAGTTGAATTGAGTTGAATACTAGCTGATGCACATATTTGGTACAAGAGACAGCTGCCATAGTTCACAAATATGGGCTCACTGAACTACTCTTCCAGAGATCAGTCTGCAGAGATGATGTTTGGATTACATTCTATGCTGGTCATAAAGGGGCAAAAAAACTATTGAAATGAGAAAATGGGTGAAGGCATTAATATTGAGAATAATATTTAACCAGCAAAATTGAGTTGAGTTGAATTGAATTTGGGAAAGGTGACTGCTAAAAACCAAAATGCAATAACATTCAAATTCAAAATCAGAACAAGAATTGTTAATAGCTAAACAATTATGAATAGCTGATATGATCACAAAATACTCAGATACCAATATTCTGGAAGATAGCTACCTGGGAAGATATGGTTAGAGACAAAAAAAACCTGCAAATGCTGGAAACCAAAGTAGACAGGCAGGAGGTGGAAGAACACAGGCAGCATCAGGAGATGGAGAAGTCGACGTTACGAGTGTAACCGAAATGTCGACTTCTCTACCTCCTGATGCCCCCTGGCTTGCTGTGTTCTTCCAGCTTACAGCTTGTCTACCTGGGAAAATATTGCAATGTTGACTGATCAATGTTAGTTCAAGAATTCATGAGTTTCTGTTCATGGTGACAATGAATGTGAAAGTAATACTCAAGAGGTCTGTAAGCATGATAAATTATGGCTTCTCACATGAGGAACCTTTTTGGAGAATCCATCAATAAGTGCAATATTGGTATTTTATTCTAAGGGAAATGCAATGGCTAAGTACACAACAATTATGGTTGTCCCCTTCCATAAAACTTCAGATCTTCACAGGTAAATTGACCTCAAAATAAGGTTTGGCTTACCGTGCTTGGATTTCAAAATGATTCTCTAAGAGGTTGCTAATTCTTTCAAGTTTAGGACTCTAACAATTGATAGACATTTTATATTCAACTCAAAGCTGGTGAATTATTTCTACTTCTGATTTTCAGACTCAAATAAGAAGTTTTTCTGGGTTAGTCAGTTAGGAAAAGATATCAGTTATAATTATAACAAAACTTTAAGAATTGAAAATAAGCTCAAAAGAAAAATTATCAGGATGAAATAGATTCAATATAATAAATTGTGGCACAATTTGATGATGAGTAAGAAGATTCTAATTTGCATTCACAGAAATATTCTCCAGGATTTGAAGAAAATGTCAGGAACTACCATCAGGTTTAGATGGGGTTCAGAGCATTCCCAATGTGGTGAAAACGTATGTGGTTGTGAGTTTCCATAAATTGACTAATCAATGGCCAGAGGGTGGGGTGACATCCAGTCAAGGATGGCGAGTGGACTCTAAAATGCAACGGGTAGCTGATGGAGTAAATGCCCCCAAATACAACATTTTAAAATTTAAATATCATTTTTGTAACATCTTTTTTTAAGCATTCAGATGTCCCTATTGACTTTATTACTGATTTAATTTTGAAATACAATCACTATTGAAATTTGTATACACAATATAAGATCAGTTAATAATGAAAATCAAAACTGCAGATGCTGAAAACCTGAAATAAAAAGAACAAATGCTGGAAATGCACAGGTCAAGAAGCATCTGTACAGAAAGAAATGGAGTCAATAATTCATGTCAATGACCTTTCATCAGATTGGAGACAGCGGCCTCCAATACTGATGTGGTACCGGGGGTGAGCCCCATATCAAATGCACATGAAATAGCTTCTTCAGTGGCCAACAACCATCCTTAGTTAGGTTGCTGAAATGTTTACCATGCTTTTTATGTTTTAAAATCAGGTATTATGCAGTGAATAGCAAATTTAAATGGATAAGATGCCTGCTACAGGCAAGGATGTGGGTGGTGTATGTGGGTTATTTCATATTTTTAAAGCTGAGTTAGACAGATTTTAAATGACAAAGGAGTTGAGGGGTCTGTGGGAGTCTGGAATTAGAGGCCACATCAGATTATGCCATAAACTTTCAAATTGTGGAACAGATTCAAAAGGTTAATGGCTTACTCCTGCACTTAATTTGTTTATTTGGGATCAGGAAGGAGGTACAAGCTTAGATTAGAGGTAGGTATGTTTGAAGATGGTCTTCCTGCCTCAAGATCAGTTAATGACTAGCTACAGATTCATACATCATGGTGAGGCTGCATAGTAAAAGCTGGTGGCTTCTTTAGGACTTGGTGAAAGTATTACCTACACGCTATGGGACTAACAATGCACCATGTTCCTGATGAAAAAGGCAAAGAAGATGTGATGGAAACTATAACTGTCAACTGTTTCTACTGCACTGGGCTATACAGGGCCATGGTGAGGCAACCCCTGGAGTAGTGCATACAGTTACGGTCTCCCTGCCTAAGAAAGGAAATACTCGCCATAGATGGAGTGTCGCAAAGGTTCATTAAGCTGCTCCCAGGGACGACCTGACTGACTTATGAGGAAAGATTGGTTTGATTAAGCAGTGGGAGACTAGATGCAGGAAGGATGTTTTCCTTGTTGGGGAGTCTAGAACCAAGGAACATAATATCAAAGTATGGGATTCAGCATTTAGGACTGAGATGAGGAAAGATTTATTCATTCAAATGGTGGTAAACTATGGAAGCCAAGGCACTGAATATACAGTATGCAAGAAGGTGATAGATAAATGTTTTGATTTTAAAGGCATCAAGGGGTGTGGGGAGAAAGCAATAATATGGCATTGAGATTAAGGATCCAGGCTCAAGTTGGTTGAATGGCCTATTCATGCTCTTCATTTGTATGGATCTATTTGTATAAACAGATTACAACTGTACAAGATTATGGGAAAAAGAAGGAGCAGGGTAAAACCAATCAAACTTTAAGGTACTTTTTGCTTGGTTCTGCGAGGCTGGAATGGAAATTCTGGTAGAGGTAATTTTGAAACTTGCCTGGAATTAAGTGATGCCATACAATCAGAGATGCAATGAATACTTTCCCATTCAGACATCTGTCTCACTAACTGAAGCCGAAAAGCAGCAGAGGTGCTCCAGGATTTTACACTGCATCATGTAAACAGCAAAAACCTTTTAGATTGCCTTGACAACGTGGCAGATTATATTGTGCTCATCTAATGACAATACACTAAGTAAAAAGGAATACAGAGCTCTTCCAGATCTAAATCCCACATTTTTCAAATCAAAGCTCTTGCCTTCTACAAGGTCAGACCATTGTAAGATGTGAGGAGAAAGTGAGGTCTGCAGATGCTGGAGATCAGAGATGGAAATGTGCCGCTGGAAAAGCGCAGCAGGTCAGGCAGCATCTAGGGAAGAGGAGAATCGACGTTTCGGGCATTAGCCCTTCTTCAGGAATTCCTGAAGAAGGGCTAATGCCCGAAACGTCGATTCTCCTGTTCCCTAGATGCTGCCTGACCTGCTGCGCTTTTCCAGCGGCACATTTCCATCATTGTAAGATGTGAACAAACTGACTAAAGACACTTTCATACATTTATTGTTTTAGTGTGTTTTCATTTGTTATTTTAATCATTTAGCATTTGACATGGACTGTATTCGAAGGCCTGTTTGGTTAAATCAGAAAAGGGCTGAAAATGTGTTGCTGGAAAAGCGCAGCAGGTCAGGCAGCATCCAGGGAACAGGAGAATCGACGTTTCGGGCATAAGCCCTTCTTCAGGAATGAGGAAAGTTTGTCCAGCAGGCTAAGATAAAAGGTAGGGAGGAGGGACTTGGGGGAGGGGCATCGGAAATGCGATAGGTGGAAAAAGGTCAAGGTGAGGGTGATAGGTCAGACTGGGGTGGGGGCGGAGAGGTCAGGAAGAAGATTGCAGGTTAGGAAGGCGGTGCTGAGTTCGATGGATTTGACTGAGACAAGGTTGGGGGAGGGGAAATGAGGAAACTGGTGAAATCCGAGTTCATCCCTTGTGGTTGGAAGGTTCCTAGGCGGAAGATGAGGCGCTCTTCCTCCAACCGTCGTGTTGTTGTGGTCTGGCGATGGAGGAGTCCAAAGACCTGCATATCCTTGGTGGAGTGGGAGGGGGAGTTGAAGTGTTGAGCCACAGGGTGGTTGGGTTGGTTGGTCTGGGTGTCCCAGAGGTGTTCTCTGAAACGCTCCGCAAATAGGCAGCCTGTCTCCCCAATATAGAGGAGGCCACATCGGGTGCAGAGGATGCAATAGATGATGTGTGTGGAGGTGCAGGTGAATCTGTGGCGGATATGGAAGTTTCCTTTGGGGCCTTGGAGGGAGGTGAGGGCGGAGGTGTGGGCGCAAGTCTTGCACCTCCTGCGGTTGCAGGGGAAGGTGCCGGGAGTGGAAGTTGGGTTGGTGGGGGCTGTGGATCTGACGAGGGAGTCACAGAGGGAGTGGTCTTTACGGAATGCTGATAGGGGAGGGGAGGGAAATATATCCTTGGTGGTGGTGTCCGTTTGGAGGTGGCGGAAATGACGGCGGATAATGCGCTGTACATGGAGATTGGTGGGGTGGTAGGTGAGGACCAGTGGGGTTCTGTCCTGGTGGCAGTTGGAGGGGCGGGGCTCAAGGGCGGAGGAGCGGGAAGTGGAAGAGATGCGGTGGAGGGCATCGTCGACCATGTCGGGGGGGGGAAATTGCGGTCCTTGAAGAAGGAGGCCATCTGGGTTGTATGTTTTTGGAACTGGTCCTCCTGGGAGCAGATGCGGCGGAGATGAAGGAATTAGGAGAATGGGATGGCGTTTTTAAAGGGGGCAGGGTGGGAGGAGGTGTAGTCCAGGTAGCTGTGGGGGTCGGTCGGTTTGTAGCAGATGTCCGTGTTGATTCGGTCGCCTGAGATAGAAATAGAAAGGTCGAGGAAGGGGAGGGAGGAATCTGAGACTGTCCAGGTGAATTTGAGGTCGGGGTGGAAGGTGTTGGTGAAGTGGATGAACTGTTCAACCTCCTCGTGGGAGCACGAGGCGGCGCCAATACAGTCATCGATGTAGCGGAGGAAAAGGTGGGGTGTGAGGCCAGTGTAGTTGCGGAAGATGGACTGTTCCACATATCCTACGAAGAGGCAGGCATAGCTGGGGCCCATGCGGGTGCCCATGGCTACTCCTTTCGTTTGGAGGAAGTGGGAGGTTTGGAAAGAGAAGTTGTTCAGGGTGAGGACCAGTTCAGTCAGTCGAAGGAGGGTGTCAGTGGAAGGGTACTGGTTGGTACGGCGGGAAAGGAAGAAGCGGAGGGCTTTGAGTCCTTCGTGATGGGGGATGGAGGTGTACAGGGAATGGATGTCCATGGTGAAGATAAGGCGTTGGGGACCAGGGAAGCGAAAATCATGGAGGAGGTGGAGGGCATGGGTGGTGTCCCGAACGTAGGTGGGGAGTTCTTGGACTAAGGGGGACAGGACCATGTCGAGGTATGCGGAGATGAGTTCGGTGGGGCAGTAGCAGGCGGAGACAATGGGTTGGCCGGGGCAGTCAGGTTTGTGGATTTTGGGCAGGAGGTAGAAGCGGGCGGTGCGGGGTTGTGGGACTATGAGGTTGGAGGCGGTGGATGGGAGATTCCCCGAGGTGATGAGGTTATGGATGGTCTGGGAGATGATGGTTTACCCCAGTCTGACCTATCACCCTCACCTTGACCTCTTTCCACCTATCGCATTTCCGACGCCCCTCCCCCAAGTCCCTCCTCCCTACCTTTTATCTTAGCCTGCTGGACAAACCTTCCTCATTCCTGAAGAAGGGCTTATGCCCGAAATGTCGATTCTCCTGTTCCCTGGATGCTGCCTGACCTGCTGCGCTTTTCCAGCAACACATTTTCAGCTCTGATCTCCAGCATCTGCAGACCTCACTTTCTCCTAAATCAGAAAAGGGGCCTACTTGAAGGTCACAAAGCTCTGCTTTGCAGAAGTTTGATGTGAAGGTGCCAGTGATGGACTGGGGTGGACAAAGTCGGAAATCTCACAATACCAGGTTATAGTCCAACAGGTTAATGTAAAATCACAAGCTTTTGGATCACTGCTCCTTCGTTACTTCACCCAACAAAGGAACAGTGCTCCAAAAGTTTGCGATTTCAAATAAACCTGTTGGTCTATAACCTGTAGTTGTGTGACTTCTGACTTTACAGAAATTTGTTACTGGATCCCCTAGGATTTGAGTGATCAAGAGTTTACTGTACTGTTCATTGTATCAAAAAAGGTTTTCAAACAAGGATAATGGTTATCATTATGTAAGTATCTCAAGGCTTTGTATTCCATAATAATAGATCAGAGATACCACAGGCTTGCCCTTTCATAATCATATCAGTAAGGAATTATATAATCATAAAAATATTCAGTGATAAGGATTAGGAGTCTTCATATTGAAGATTTATTGGATGTTTAATAATGTAATTGTTTTCCCATCAGGAATTGAGTATCAAAGACCGAAACACCAGAACTCAACTGAAAATGAGATAGACAGAATTTCATCAGAAAGTCCACCTCAGGAAGAAAGTCCAGAACTCTACAGGAAGGGAACAACACCTCCAGATCTTACTCCAGAACACAGCCCTGTGCCAAGCCGATCATCCAGTTCACCATCAACCTCACCACCAAAGTACAGAAAAAAGAATCCAAGGCTTGTAAGACAGGTGAATTTAGAACATGACAAAGGGCAAGACATTCAGGTGCTGCTGGAAGGAGGAAGGGATGAATACCCAAGACCTACTATCTGGAATGATAAGCCACGATCGGGCAATCGAAGGGGAGCAAACAAAGGAAGCAGCCACTCAAACACACCATCAATAGCCGAGGAGATCAGGGAAAGAGGTAACGAATGCAAATACAAACACAGACCCACTGACAGAAAACGTACAGACTCACCGACTTTTTCATGGACATCCTATCGGTTGCATAATCATGATTCAGGTAGCCAGCTGCATGAGCAGGATGAAGAAAAACTTAGTAACTATGAAATGGAAATGAAGCCCCTTCAACGCATGGATTCCTATGTGCAAGATACATTTTCAGAAAAACACTACAGTAATTTCAGCTCCAAAAACATGATGGAAGATTATCATCCAGACTTTCTCAGCTATGGAGTTCAGAGGCTAAAACCCACTGTACAAAATAAAGAGAACTCCAGACCTATGAGTCCCTCTGAGCCCAATGTACAAAGGCTGGAGACCCTGAGAATGAATGTAAAGCTAGAGCCACGACCATCAAGACACGATATTAGTATACCACCAAATTCAAAAACGGTAACTATCCAACAGTGTGAAGAGGAAATGATGGTTCAATATAAATCTAATTCAGTAAGTAGTTTGTGAAACATATCTTTGTTAAATAGGCACAACTACTTTCAACATACCAAACACATTTGAGAAGTTATATGAATGAAAAGTTATTGCTTGAGGTTAAAGACAAATCAGGACTCACTGAAGCTAACTGGGCATTAGAAATACTTTTGAATGTTTCAATAACCAATAACAAGGTGCCATAGCATGTAACTGCAGCACTAAAGCTCAAGGTCTACTTCCTATTATCTCACAGTCAATTCTATTTCCAGCACTGCCACTCACATGTATTAATCACCAAAATTCACAAAATAAAAATCAAATTAATAATGAAATACAGTTCAAGCTGTAAATTTTATGTGAAGTTCACAGTTACCAAAGAAAATCTTCAAAACCAGTCTGGTTACAATTGTTTACTGAAAGCAGTTGACTGATTTTAAGAGAAATAATACTCCACAAGTCAATTTACTGTAATAGAACGAATGAGTGTAACCAACCTTCAGATTTAAATTACTGTCCTCTGAGATTTCTGGGTTGGATTTCCAATTGTTGACACATAGTGTGGTATGACTGTCAGCTGCAAACAGTGATAGTGACTAGAAAAGGGAATAGCTGCCTTAAATAGGAAGATTTCCTACTTTGTAATTCCAGAGACAGAACTTTCCCTTTGAGCTTCCGAACATTGCTGTTCATGCCAAAGATTGGGGAGAAAGTGAGGTCTGCAGATGCTGGAGATCAGAGCTGGAAATGTGTTGCTGGAAAAGCGCAGCAGGTCAGGCAGCATCCAGGGAACAGGAGAATCGATGTTTCGGGCATAAGCCCTTCTTCAGGCATAAGCCATTCCTGAAGAAGGGCTTATGCCCGAAACGTCGATTCTCCTGTTCCCTGGATGCTGCCTGACCTGCTGCGCTTTTCCAGCAACACATTTCCAGCCATGCCAAAGATTGGCTCAGGTGTCACAATGGCAACAGTCAATCCATGTAATTTTCCTCCAGGTGACTAATGAACAGGCATATAGGAACAGGAATAGGCCATTCATCCATTAAGCCTACTCCACCATTCAATATGACCATGGCTGATTAAACACTTCAGTGCCTTTTAGTCACTGCACCCCATAATCCTATTCCTGATGAAGGGTTTTTGCCTGAAACGTTGATTTTCCTGCTCCTCGGATGCTGCCCGACCTCAAAGAGTCATAGAGATGTACAGCATGGAAACAGACACTTCGGTCCAACCCGTCCATGCTGACCAGATATCCCAACTCAATCTAGTCTCACCTGCCAGCACACGGCCCATATCCCTCCAAACCCTTCCTATTCATATACCCATCCAAATGCCTCTTAAATGTTGCAATTGTACCAGCCTCCACCACATCCTCTGGCAGCTCATTCCAAACACGTATCACCCTCTGTGTGAAAAAGTTGCCCCTTAGGTCTCTTTTATATCTTTCCCCTCTCACCCTAAACCTATGCCCTCTAGTTCTGGACTCCCCGACCCCAGGGAAAAGACTTTGCCTATTTACCTGATCCATGCCCCTCATAATTTTGTAAACCTCTATAAGGTCACCCCTCAGCCTCTAACGCTTCAGGGAAAACAGCCCTAGCCTGTTCAGCGTCTCCCCATAGCTCAAATCCTCCAACCCTGACAACATCCTTGTAAATCTTTTCTGAACGCTTTCAAGTTTCACAACATCTTTCCGATAGGAAGGAGACCAGAATTGCAGGCAATATTCCAACAGTGGCCTAACCAAAGTCCTGTACAGCCGCAACATGACATCGCAACTCCTGTACTCAATACTCTGCCCAATAAAGGAAAGCATACCAAACGCCTTCTTCACTATCCTATCTAGCGGCGACTCCACTTTCAAGGAGCTATGAACCTGCACTCCAAGGTCTCTTTGTTCAGCAACACTCCCTAGGACCTTACCATTAAATGTATAAGTCCTGCTAAGATTTGCTTTCCCAAAATGCAGCACCTCTGAATTAAACTCCATCTGCCACTTCTCAGCCCATTGGCCCATCTGGTCCAGATCCTGTTGTAATCTGAGGTAATCCTCTTCACTGTCCACTACACCTCCAATTTTGGTGTCATCTCTGCTGTGCTTTTCCAGCACCACTCTAATCTGGACTCTGGTTTCCAGCATCTGCAGTCCTTGTTTTTACCCCATAACCCCGTATACTGCAAGTAATCAGAAATCTATCGATCTCTTAACCTCAAACATTCTCAATGACTGAGCTTCCTCAGTCCTCTGTGGTAGAGAATTCCAAAGGTTCACAACAACCCTCTGAGTAAAAGAATTTCTTCTCATCTTGGACCTCAGTAGCATGCCCCTTATTTTTAAAGTGTGGCCACTGTTTTGGTTTTCTCAGCCAGGGAAACATCTTACCTGCAGTTATCCTATCTATCCCTGCAAGTTTCAATGGGACCACCGCTCATTTTCGAATGTCTAGAGAATACTAGTGCACTTTGTCCCATCTTTCTGAGCTATCATGGGAACAGATCTGGTGAACTTCTGTTGCACTCCCTCTGTGGCAATAACATCTATCATGAAAAAATGAGACCAAAACTGCATACACACAGCTCTCCAAGTGTATTTTAATCAAGCTTTTATGTATTGAAACAAGACTTCACTACTCCTGTACTCAGATGTTTTTGCAAACAAAACTAACATTCCATTATCCTTCTTAATAGCTTGTTGCACCTTCATGTTAGCCATCAATGACTTATCGATAGGGACACTTTAATTCTTTCTGACATCTAAATTTTCCAACCTCTTGTCAATTAACAAGTACTTTGCATATCTGTTTCTCCTTTCAAAATGGATAGCTCACATTTTCTGCATTAAATTCATTCAGTCATTTTATTGCTTGTTCACTATGCTTGTCCAAATCCTCCTGAAGCCACTTTATATTGTGCTCAGAACATACACTCGGACTTAGCTTTACATTATCCAGAAGGTGAGCCAAGTATTCAATTAAGCCAGTGGGTGGACTTTCAAGATTGGACAGTCAATCTGAGCTTGGAAGAAACAGGCTGCAATGCAAAGTAGGTAAGAGAAAGTATGCTTCAAAATGGAGGTGGCTTCTTTCCAATATCTCGATAGCTTAAACTAAAAAACTGCAGTCAGGTTACCACTCAGAAATGGAGCCCAACTATAGTGCAATCAGCTGTTCCTACCACACACAAGCAGGCACATAGGCCCATGGCTTTCTGGAGTATTGGTCCCAAAGTCCCAATCAGCTTCCTTTAATTGGGCTTAACTGACCCTTAGTAACATATTCAGTTACCCACTGTATGTGGGATAGTAGCTCTGCCACTTAACCTTCACAAAAGCAAGTCCGAGATATTTTCTAGAAATTCAGTAAAGCTTAATGCTTTTTATGTTATTTTCCATTCAGTCAGCAATAATCTTTTGTTGCCATTTAACTGTCTGTTGAAGAATAATTTTACTTTGCATAATTTATGTGGAATAATTCTGTAATTAAAAACAAAACTCACTCTCTGCAAGAAGTCAAGAACCTTTAAAACAAATAATTACTTAAAATATACAATTGCTGGAAAATGGTCCACTGAATAAATTTAAGAGAAGACATACAAGTGCTGAACGTAATAGAATTTAAACTTTTTTCAATTTAACAGCAAGATATAAAATTTAAAAGGAAAAGGCAATACTGTATGCTTGTAAAAGATCACATACATCTGACAAATATAGTGTTAATATGTGATGAGACTTTTAATTCACAAATGAGAATTGGCAAAGGCTCGATTGTAGCTGTTAAATAAATCATTTATCTGTGATTCTGCCTCTTGATGCTGTTTATCAATTCAGTTCCAGTATGGTCAATGTGCTCCTCAACTACATTTATCTGTCTATGCTTCATATCATGTGAAATATTGATGAACAAATACTTATTGATCAGTCAAATAATCCAGCAGGTGCAATCCAATAATTAGCATGCATTTTACTGTTCAGTTGGCCACATTCCATATTTAATGGTTTAGTTGTGACTAGACTAGTTGTCTCAAATTTGCATCAAGTATTTGAATTCGGAGCTTCTCAACATTCCATAAAAATCAAAACGATACAGTTATATTACATTACTGTATCAAATTTACTGAAAAAGAATTTTGTGTACTAAAACTTTCCATGCCTTTAATACGTCAATTACTTTGGCCTGCTTAAGAAAATTTTATTCAACCTTCTTCAAAGTCCCATCAGTGGAGTTATAACTAGTGTTAATGTAACCCTGATAAGTATACATCTCATAGAACCATAGAATCTTTTAAGTACAAAAGGTGGCCACTTGGCCTCACTGGCTCGGTGTTAGAAAGAGTTGGTTAATTTAGTCCCACACCCCAGGGACGTTGCACATAACTCTGTAAATTAGTCTTCTTCAATTAGATGTCCAATATTCTTTCAGAAGTTGCTATGGAATTTGATTCCATCACAAGTTTAGGCAGTACATTTCAGATCTTAATCTCTGTGTGAAGATTTCTTTTCTCGTTCCTTTAACTCTTATGTCTCTAGTTCCCAAACCACTAAGGAAACCAGTTCTCTCAGATTTCTCTAAGAAAATTGCTCATAATTTTGAATAGGGTATTAGGTGACCTCTTTTCTGATCTGAGGAGAAAATCCCAATTTCTCCAATCTCCGTGTGAATAAATGAATTTCCTTATCCATTGTATGCCTCCTTTCTACCTCCTCCAAGGCATTAATGTCCTTTTCATAGGGTGGTATTTTGAATAGCACACAGTATTCCAGGTTAGGCTAAAACAGTTACTTGTAGAAATTTAGCATGATTTTCTTAATTTAATGCCCCTACTTACAGTCTGATATCTGACATGTTTTCCTCACTGCTTTATGAAATTGCCTTACCTTCAAAGATTTGTGAATATATATCCATAGATCCTTCTGCTCTCACAACCCCCTCAAAACAACATCATTTATATTATACTTTCTCTCCATGTTGTTTCTTTTGAAGTTCATAATTTCACACTTATTTTTATTAAACTTGCAACTGCCGTGTGTTGTCCACCCACATCACCAGTTTGTCCATGTTGTCCTGAATTCTGCTACTAGCCTACTCCTTATTTACTATATTAGAACAATTTGGTTTCATCTAAAATCTTTGGAATTGTACTCCCTTTCTCCAAGTCCAAACCATTTATACTTGCAATAAGGTTATTTGAGATTGGCATATATCCCACATATATTTTGTTTCCAGAAGAAAAATTTCTGTTTCATTACAATAATGAAGTTCATCTTACTTCTGTTAGAGAGTTGGAGTAGATTACATAACCACAGGAATTTGGTTCAGATGAGTAGGCATTCATTAGAGCTAAAGGTATTAAGAAGCCAGTTATAAATTTAATGGATTAGAAAGAAAAGAAGAGCTCTAAACTGGGCTACAATTTACAATCACCCACTTGACCGAATCACTGTCAAATTCTTTCTGTTTTATCTAATAAATGCATTATGTACACAATATTTACTGTGTAATAAGGTAGTTAATGATAAGAAAGTTAAATACAGTTCTTCTATTATAGAATTGTGATAGAGTAGAGTTGATATAAATAAAATGATGTGATTTTTGCAGCCAAAACAGTTTTAAAAATTTGAAATTTGAGCATGGACATGATGAGCCAAATAACCCCTTTCTGCCATAGATTTCCATTTGCTAAATTGTAATCAGTTTCTAGAAGTTGTCTGGATTGTTCTTTTTAAATCATCATTTATTCATATTAATATGTCTATGAAAATCAGCATAAGGAGTATTAAATATTCAATACATATCTGAAGGATAAGATATAATTGCAGACTGATATTCAGTTTAATATACTACTCTGGCTATTTCTCCAACCCTTCATTATGCTCATTTTAAGAAACAAAACTACTTTGGTGCCTAAGATCTGCTGAGCCATTAAATACTGCCATCTCATTAGCTTTCTCTGTAGTTACCTAGCAACAGCTTATACCTTCATTAAACATTCCCAGAATTTAAGTAGAAGCATCTAAACTGGACTGAATTACCTGCAGCTCAGTAAGGTTACATCACTTGGAAAAAAACTAGCATAATTTTTGCTATGAAATTGGAACATCTGCCTTTTAATGGTATTATATATCTAAACAGATGGAGTTGTTTTTGACAAACAACTTTCTTTTCATTGTATCATCAAAGGCTAACTGAAATGATTTGATTAATCCAGGCTCAGGTTCAATACCTTGCATTAACTGCTTAATCTAAGCTCCTGTAGAACATAATAAATTATTTTTGGATGGTGGTGTACGGCCTGTATAAGGCAAATAGCCTTTAACCTGCTTATTATCATGGAACATTATTAAATGATATCATTGCCTTATCTTCACTATGAATTAATTTTCAGTGTAGAATACAAGGGACAAATAGATGGGGAACTCACAGTTTGTCAGCTATATCTTCATATCCCACACAGGCCAATAATAGAAGCATCACACAGATTTTAACGTAGAGTTTAGTTTACTCATTAAAAACTGCACAAAATCTTTGCAATACTAATATATTCTTCCAACAGTCTAAAAATTGACATGAAGTATTTGTCATAATAATTGATGGCAACTCAGACATTGACTATTTTTTGTAGTAAGTCATTTGTAAAGTTATTTCCCTCTTTGAGACATATATACCTTTTTTAAATGTCTGATGTTCTACAAGCTGTATGTTTTATTAAGTGGTCTTACCCCGATCCCTTCATGTACCAGCCATGAACATGCCTATAAGGTGAACAAATGTAGGCAGTAAAATATTTCCTATTTCTTAGCATGTTGGTTTAGGAATCCAAGAGAAAACGCTCTGAGCTAAGGCACAGTAGTGAACCATAAACAGTCCAAATAGCTTCACACTTAATACCAATCCAATTCCAAAAGACCTATTTGAGGCACATCACCTGTATTTTGTTTAAATTATGCAAATGACAAGTCTGGTCACCAGTTGAAGCTGCAGAAAAATTATTTGGTGAATAATGAGCTGGAAATCACACAAGGAGTAATAGGCATCCCAATCCAAATCTCAGTGACTTTAAAATTGTTCATGATTGCAAATTGGGGCAAAGAATTGCAAATGTAAGGCTTTGAATAATAATATTACATACAGCAATGTTCCCTTGATATAGTTTAATATGATTTAGGCCACCGTCATTTATTAAGATATTAAGAGACACTTCAGAAACACAACACTATTAGAATTGGATCAATACTAATTACTGCACATGCATCTATGAAATCATTAAGACAACGTTCTAGATTTTCACTTTTCGAAACAGCATAAGGTCTCCAAGGGTGGGAAGGATGAAATTTTCTTTCCATAAAAAACAAGTGCAAGTTATTTTTCTTTATAATTAATGCTTGATCAACAGGATTATCATCAGACCTAAAGGCTTTGACACGTAATTCAATAATAGTCAGTCACTAACAGAGAAGATGTGACATTTGTGTATTTTACATGAGGAGTAACTTTCCCTCTCTTTTCTAATTTGCTTTCCTTTGAATACTATTGTTTAAATAATGAAATACTAATAAAGTCAAGATCTATATATATATATATACAGATTAATTAGAATTCTTTGAAAGTATTTACTTCATAGAAGGCTGACAGTGGTGAGTATTAATCATTGAGATGTTTCTGCTATTAAAATTATCGTTTTCTATTTATGAAGACTTAAGCTAAATTCCCTTAAAAAAGAAAAAAATTGTTTGCAATGATTAATTACTGTGTCTCATATTTGTTTCTTTTCTCTTTTAGGGCTCCAATCCTATTCTGGTTGCTATGGTGATTTTGCTAAACATCAGTGTCGCCATTTTGTTTATTCACTTTTTTATTTGAATGCCTATTTGTCAGTTTAAATAAGAGAAAACATGAAATTGCATAAAAGAAAACTGGTGTACTTCAATCTGAAAAAGTCAGCTTTTACTGAGAACACGGTCAACTTCTTCACACTTTGCCTTTCCTAGATAACAATACTGATTAGTCAAAATTAATGGCATAAATAAAATAGCTCTGTGGCATGACAGAATGGTGAAATATGCTTCCCCATTACTTCAACAATTTAACGTGCAATGTTTGAAGAGAAGAACTGTAAACAAACTAGGAGGAAGGTAACATGACTTTAGTTCTGACATCAAGAAACTTCAGACATTGATATGTCCTTTTGGTCATCAATGAGGATTTATTCTGAATGTATTTGAGACACTGAGTTTACAGTATACTGTTTTGTTGGTCTACTCAAGTCAATTTTCAAACTACAATTTTTTTATTGTTGTGGAAACATTCATAGTATTTTGATTAAAATAAGCTTCGCAAGACAATGCCACAGAAATTAACTCATTAGGTTCACTCATACCTATTCCATAACCTTTATCCAGTTTTTTAGACATATTCTTCTGAAGACTGTAGTAGCTTAAAGGGCAATAGAGAATATTTTACCTTTTGCATAAGAGGTATTATTTCTGCACCAAAACAAAATCAGAATCTGTAAATTACTGTTTTGTTAATTCAAAGATTAAGAAGTAACAGATATTCCTGGCTCCAAGTCGACTATTTCAGAAATTTATTTCACAATATTTAAAATAAAAATAATTTTCCAGACATGATAAAATATACATCTTCAACATCACACAAGTATTCCAGGGCTTACTGGATGAACTTTGAATCCAGAAAGAGAGTTTTGGATCTATTATGGTATGACACAGAGGTGGGCAGGTCCAGCAAACTATGTGGTTGGAGACATGCTAGTTCCCTGGCTCCAAGCTGCACCTGGGCCAATTACCTGGAGTCCAGATCAGGAGTGAAGGGAAGAAGGGTGTTGGGTAACTTGTTAAGACTATTATTGAAGGCTGACTAGAATTTTTCAGTGAGCCTCAAGGTATCCGGAGACAATGTGCATCAGTGCAGCTCTCTGAGTACAGCCTTCCATGGCTGGATTTAGGGCCAGCTCTTCAGGGAGGTTTACATCTCCTTCTTGTCTTCCTGGCATTGTTTACAGGCATAGACCAACGCCAAACAATGGTGACCTGCCTGCAGGGGCCTAATTTTCTAAATTAAAAAAATCTGGGAGGGGATGCATGCATCTTTAGGTGCTCTTACTTGCTTGTCCTCGCATCCTGCCATTGCTTTCAAGCTGGAAGGCCTTGTGTTGGCTCTCCTGTTTCAAAAGGCCACCTGTTGTTCTTCATTATATGAAGAGACAGCTCCAGGCTAATGACAAATTGAGTGAAATCTTAAATGAGTGACTGCTTCCAACCACAGAATGAATATCTGTCCACCATTTGAGGCTGACTCTTGGGTTCTGAACTTCATTGGGATAATCCCATCCCAAGGCTTTGTGGCTTTTGCATTTGATTTTTAAACAATGTATCTTGTCAACTATTTTTCATAGTTTTGTAAACCACTGCAATGTGAGACTTCTTCCAAAGTTATAGTTGGCATGAAATGGTGATATGGTTGTCAGTTCACTTCTTAATAGTTTTAAATACAAACAGGACACAGAATTAATAAGATGCAACTCTGCTGGGGCAAGAATTGGATAGTTCGAAAATTTAGCCTTGATAGTCCAACAAAAACTTGAATTGTTATTGATACATGTTTCTTTGATTAGATAACAATCATGCTGAAATTCAGTTTTTCCTAAGTTTAATAAACAATTCTTCAATTAGGTGTTAACTATTGAAAGCTGATTAGCCACAGCAGAAATGTCTAAATCATCATAATCTTTATTATTTGGATTCCTGTTCGCAATTTGAAAGAAAAAAATGATCATTGTAATTAATTATTCACAGAACAATGGCCATTTTAGATATTAACAATGGGATTCTGACCAGGCATCAGATATTTGGACCATGATTTCACTGCTGATGCATGTCCCTTGAGTCAGAAAGTTAAGCCTTGGTTTCATGAATTCCACTATACCTAATTTTCTGGTGCAGCAGGTGGCATGGGGAGAGTTGAGATGGAGGATGTGGTGATGTGGGATAGAGTCAGACTTCCTAAATCTGCAAAGTAGATTGTAGGCAGCCACGGGGGTGCAAGATTGTTAAGACATACTAATTAGAAGACCTGTCTTGGTTCCCTGGAACTTTGTCCTAATTGATTTAGAAGTGTTTAGGTATGCTAGCTCTTACCTCTCACACCCATGGCATCAAATCATGGCCCATTCACCTACCCGCATGCCCCCTCTGTTGCAGCTCATACCCCATGCCACATCCATAGCTACTCATGCAGTATACACTGTGAGAAGATCTCAGGAGCCATGTGGAGATGAAAAGATTAAACTGTTAATAATCGAATATAGGTTTCACTCACTCACATATTTGATATTGATAAAGCTCCCATTCATGAAACTCTTTAAAAGATTTGACATCAGTTCAAGTGTTCATTCTGCTTTAACAATTACATTTTTAATCAGTGAACATTTCAAAGGCAGCTAATTCTTTGGTATTCCACTTAAACTGACAATTAAAATATGAACTCAGCTCCTCCACTGATAAAATTGCTTTTCTGGTTTTTCATTTAAAACTCAGCCAAGCATTCATAATGACCTTAGCTATAATAACAGACATTGGAAAATGTCAACAAATATTTTAATTGAAGCTGCAGGAACTTTTCTTTACACTACATTATCAACCAAAGAAATTCCCCCATGGTTGTTAATTTACTTCTAACTTCAGCCATCTTCATGTCAAAAGGTTGGGAATATAACACTGATCATGACACTTAAACAGACATTATTCATCTTTCAAAAACATACACTATCAATTCATGTCTTCTGTCATATGGGTTAAAGCCTATGGATTGGTTAAAATGGTGTCTGTTTCAATTTGGCATTAATTTTAAGAGGTCCTGCAGAATTTGGGCTTCTCACCAATATGATTCATGCCCTTCTCTCATCCACTTCTGGAAAAAATGGTATCTGTCACAAATGGGGATGGGGCTTCTGCATCCACCACCTGTAAATTATAAAGGTCTTGCCCAGCTTTGTGACACAGTCCTATATATACATGTATCTTTTCAACAAAAAATATATCAATTGCATCACTTCTTACCAACCCTGTTTCACTACTCCTACCTTGATAGAGCATCCAGTAACACCTGATGTCATATACAAACTACACATTTCAATCAGCAATGTGGTTCAATGGCCGTGTGCCTGGGTTCAAGATCCATCTGCTTTCGAGGTATATAATAACATCTCTGACTAGAAAATATCCATGAATCAGTAAGAAGAGCTCTTGTGACACTGTGTAGTGTCCCTACCTCTAGTCAGGAAGCCTGCATTCAAGTCCCACCTGCTGCAGATATGTGTATTAACACTTCTGGGCAATTGATTTTTTAAAATAAACCCATAAATGGCAACATTCAAAGTTGAATACAATGAATAAATCATCTGGAAATATGATCAATAAAAAATAGCAGTCATAAAAAGACAGAAAGAACATGCATTTTCATAGCATTTTTCACATCCTCTGCATACCCCAAAATACTTCAACAATTCATTACTTTTGTAAGATGTTTATTTTTGCCGTGCAGGAAAACAAGACATTAAAATTTCGCCTACCATCATTCTACACCTAAGATAAGTGACGAAACAGGCTGTATTGCTTGAGGAGTACATGTAGACGAGAACACACTGAGAGAAGTTCTTTCTTTTAATGGTGTTGCAGTTGAATTACAGCTTAACATTGCATTCTGAAAGTGGCACCTTTAATATTGTATGACAGTACTTCTCAGTATGTGCCAAAGTCCTGGACGGACTTAAGTTCACAACCCTGTGCTTCAGAGCCAAGTGCTACTGCTGACTTTATAAGGAACATATTTATAATTTTCCCCCCAGTCACGATATTAAGTATATATGAAATAAATGTTACTGCAACCATTGTGTGCCAGTCAATTGATAGATTTCAAACAAATATTCCCACATAACAGTAAGAAATCAAGTAAATTAGATTGTATTAATCCAATCTTTTCTATTTTAGAAATAATTTCTTCTGGGGGAACAGGTATGTTTTTGGTGCATCCAGCTACAGTTACACTTTATGCATTTACGTATTATCACTTTTTAAAGTCCACTTTCCTACCCAATGTTAAATAAATGGAAAATAACTCACAGTAAAGACAGAGGAGCTTTAAGTTGCCCTTGTTCAAGGAACCTGACTCTGCAGATTCGCCATCCTGTTGGCTATGATATTGGTTTGATTGAAAAATATTATTTCTCACCAGAAAAATGAAGCAAGCCGCATGTAAAGTCTTAGTTTTTTTTTAAATAAAGGAACCAGGGCACACTGGACAGGCATCATTAATAATGATAATTAGGCCATCATGTGGCTAAATTGAGGCTCTACTTAAAACGCTACCTTGATTGAGTTGGACTGCATGGGTATTTGTCCAGCATTAGAAGTGTACAAAAAAATGCGCAAGTGGCCCTTCACAGACTTAAATGGTCATTGTATTACTCCTCAAGTGGAATAGTCTATTTATTTAATGTACCTACTTTTAGTTACAAATAATTACATGAATCAACCAATAACCAGAGGTGAAATAATACAATGAAAAGACTAAAACTACTCAAAAGTACAGTTGTGATACCTGTTTGTTAAACAACCTTTTTTTTCTGCATGTTATGGATTTTTACTCTGGAAAGCATCTTTTCTAAAGTCCAGCTTTGTATTCAGTGAGATTTTTGGTTTTTACTTTTCTGCAGTACCTGGATTCAATGGCACCAGATCGTGGTGACAGTGGAAAAGCTTTTCACTGTATTTTACTGTTTTTCTCACTGTAAAATACACGTGACAATAAAATCATTCATTCATTATTATCAAATCCATTTTATGCCTTGGCACCAGTCATGCGCATAGCACATTTTTTTTGAAAAACTACTTTAAATTGAAATCAACATTGGACACAGAACAATCACCAAGTCCCATCACATTACTTCAGTTAGAATACCAAAGCGCTGTATAAATGTTTCAACTTTGCCAATTGACAAGATAGAAATATGTTTATCTTATACCTGTAATTCATTTTTGTATTTTGACTCACATAAAAACATTAGCAGATCTGAATTTAATGGTTAAAATACTACCAATGAACCTTCTTGATTGAACCAAAGTCCTCTCAAGTGCATGTTAACTTTTTCTTTCTGCTGTTAATTCCTTTGTATGGAGTATCCTTCTCATTTTGTAAAACTCCATTTGTTTGCAATTTTTATCTACAATTGAGAGTGTTCATTCCTCCTAAAAGCATAGGTAACTATTACTTTCAACACCAATTATGGGTCAGAAATGTATTATTTTAGTCTAAGCATTTTCTCAACATTCATTATGCTGGGGTTTACCAGAGTAGGACTTCAATATTAAAAATGTTTTTGCAAGATATTTATGATATATTTTCCACTTCCGCAAACTAATTTTACTGGAAACATTAAAAAAATTCCAAAAGTGTTCTTGCCATTTTGGAAAGTATCAAATTTTAGAAAATATTAAAACATTGTGCATTTTATTTTAAAAATCACATATTTTTAGCGGATTTCAGTCTCACATTTTCATCTCAACCATGGCAGAAATGCTTTATTCTGTTCTTAGCTAACCCACGTTAGTTATTTCCATGATCGTTCTCACCAACTATTGCCCCTACTCCTGTATATGAAGACTTCTTTTAATCAATTCAGACCTATGAGTCATTAGGAACTGTCCACCTGCACACTTTCTCCATGTCTTACAAATGTTGCTTTATGTTGGCTTGCCTTGTCTATCTAGAATTAATTTGAGCATGCTGTTACTATTCTTGTATAAAAACTGTTCTCAAAAGCAATTTAGGATAGACAATGAATGCTGGCTTTGCCTGTGGTGCTCATATATGAATGAATAAAAACAAAAGTTATATGACCTGGTCAGTTGACTGGAGGCTTAAACCATGCCCACATTGTAAGATCTGAATGAAAATGTGTAAATAAGAAAATTTTGCATTTATATAATGTTTCATCATCATTGGACATCTGAAAGCACTTTGCAGTGACTGATGTAATTTTTGAAACTAAAAATCACACAACACCAGGTTAAAGTCCAACAGGTTTATTTGGAGGCACTTTTTGAAGTGTAATCATTTTTGGAATGTAGGAAACATGGCAGATAATTTGCACTCAGTAAACCGTGCCAGACATCAATGTGATAATGATAAGATAATCCATTCCTTGTGTTGTCGATTGAAGAATAAATATTGACCAGGACACTAGGAATAACTCCCCTGCTGTAGTGCTATGGGATCATTATATCCCCTGAGCAGACAAATGGCGCCTTGGCTTAACATCTCATTCAAAAGACAGTGTGTTTCTCAGTACAATGCTCTTTCAGTACGTCACTGGACTATCAGCCTTCATTATTGTGTCCGAGACCTGGTGTGGGACTTGAACTAGAAGCCTTGTAATTCAGAAGGAATTTATTTTATTCTTTGAGTGGTGTGGGTCTCACTGGCCGGGTATTTCCCATCCCTAATTGCCCTTTAGCTGAGTGGCTTCCTGGACCATTTCAGAGGATAATTAAGAGGCAACCATATTGATATTTATTTGGAGTTGCATGTAGGCCAGAAGACAGTGCTTATCAATTGAGCCACAGCAGACACCCTTACAAGCTTTAAGATTTTCCTTTTGCCTGGTCCTTGGATATGTCTACCAATTGTACAATTAGAAATTAATTAAGTTTAAATTATAATAATCTCTGAAATTCACTGTTCATAATAATAGTAAAGGAAACACGCTTAATCAGGAATAGATTTTTGTTATAATTCTTTGATGTGCTAGAACTCCTGGATGGATTGTGTTTGATTATCAGGGAAATTGTAAATATTAAATTATTGATCTTGTGCTGATCAAAAAGAGTTGATAGTGATGAGAGCATGACCTGAAATAATGCTGAAGATATATCGGGAAGGGATGTGGAGTATGGGGTTAGGATGTTTTGATATTGTCAGTTTAAATTGCTTAAAGTCAGCCTTCCATTCTAGTGAATGATTTAATAGGTCTGTTGGAAGCATTGGTTGAGAGTCTGGACAAAATCAAGATCCATTTAAGTAGGTGATTTGGTCAAGCAATTTTGTTGTGACTGGTTGAGTAAAATCCAAGTTAAAAAGTGATATAATTTGAATTTCATCAGTAACAGCATACAATTTGTCTTAAAATGCAATACTTGACCATGCCCTTGATAAATTATCACTCTGATGATAGTATAATTGAAATATACCACTATAGTAAAATATATAAATTACTCCAGATGTATTTTTTACAATGATACTTAACGCAGCATGTGAATTATCTTCTTAATTTCAGTCTGCTCTTCCTTCCCTCCAAATCACAATAAATAAATCCCAAATGTTGTGCCACCATTTCAAAATCATTAATATGATCTGGGTAGTGATTGACAAATAGTGTTCTATTCTTCAATCTAAACAAGAAACTATAAAAAATTAGAATGTCATATCACCTTGCAGTAAGAATTTTAGTATAAAGGTGACACATATATATTGTCATAGGGCATTTAAATTACATAAACAAACAACAACAGGAAGTGACTCCTCCCTTCAAAATGTAAACTAATTGTTAACTCAAGTTTTTTTGTCTATTTGCTTATGTTTTTAAAAATCTGCAAACAAACCATTTCAGCCAGGAGCCAGTGAGGTCTGCAGGTGCTGGAGATCAGAGTTGAGTGCGTGTTGTTGGAAAAGCACAGTGGGTCAGGCAGCATCTGAGGAGCAGGACAATCGACGTTTTGGGCTGGAACCCTTCATCAAGAAGGGCTCCAGCCCAAAACGTCAATTCTTTCTGCTTCTCAAATCCTGCCTGACCTGCTGTGCTTTTCCAGCAACACACTCAAAACCATTTCAGCCGCAGACTTCGTATTGCACATAGAACAAACTGTTCTTGATTAAGATAGTCTATGCCAATATTTATGTTTCTTATGATCATGTTCCTCCTTTGTATCTGACCCTATCCCATATCCTCTATTGTTTTATCCCTCGTGGATCTTTACCAATATGTCTGTATTGCCGTCTTTAAGTTATTCCACTTTGTCATGTACATCTTTTTTTAATTCAACTAAGTCAAAGGAATGACAGTTTTAGTTACAATCATAATAATGACTTTAGAAGAGACCAATGATCAAGCTTCCTTCTGATTTTTGTAGTCACCTGACAATGCAGCAACACCGAAGTTCCCACATAGGCCAAACACAGATCAATCCCATTACATTGCTGCACATGAACAGACACGTGAAAGAAATTTGAAGGACCTATGCACTTAAATGAACAGGACATTCACAACAAAACATATTAGTGTTGTCAGTGTCCAGATGCTATTGATCATTTCCCTGATAGTAAACTGAATCCAAAGTTTTTCCATTTTTGAAATTCACTAAATTGTGAAATATGCCTCTGTCAGATGCTTAAGGCTTCATCCAAATCTCTTTCAAGATCTCCAACTTATTGATTTTCTATCCTGTAAGGGCTTGGATTGTGGGTTTAACATATTTATGTGCTCTAGAGAAAATATTTCTTGTTAAATTTCATATAAATGTTTCCTCCATGACAAGGACCAACAGCTCCTTTAATCTGAGACCTCATGTTTTGGAGATTTTTTTACATCATTCTAATTTTTTTTAAGAAAAGATTCTTGAGTTTCTTATTAATCTGAAATTCTATCTTTTAAAAGTATCAGATGGGTTTTCTGCCCATCTGAGTGGCAATTTTTTTAAAGCTCAGAGCTATGTTAATTATCTATGCTAATATGCAGGACATCACAATAAATAAAACTGGGGTAGTTAATTTTTTAAAAAGTTATTGTCCATCCTTACTAGAAAATGTTAATTAATCATTGTTTTCAAAAGGCTCTTGACAGAACTTTACCGGGTCCTTAAAGAAGTGTAAGAATTTTAAAAAATATTTTAAGAAAAATCTCTTTCTTGCTGTCCTTCCACTAACTATTCAAAGAGAGCTACATTTAACTCAAACTTTCTGAGATTTGGTAACAGTATATTGAAATTAATCTTCATTGGCCCTGTAAAATAAGGCAACATACGTCACTTGCCAAAGTATTTTTTTATCAATGCTTCATCTCAGGCCCTTGAATCATCAGTGAAAATTTCTTACAATTTCTGATTACAGCATGATATAAATATAGTAATCTTGATTCTGTAGAAATAATACCTTCAACATGGGTAAACAATTATTTTAACACTTTCTGCCCAAAATGTTGGATCGCTAAATATCTGGTGGGAGAAAGAAAGTAAGCATGTAACAATTGGAGGATGAGGAACTGGGGTGGATGGAGAAAGCAAAGAGCAATGGAGGAGCTGAAGAAATTTTCCTCTTAAGCTTGTTCCTTGGCAATCACTTTGTAAATATTGCTAAGAGATAGTATTTCAAAGATTGATTTTCACACTCGTAATATCAGCTTGTATAGTAAAAGCTATTTTCCCATAACATTCATGATGGAAATGAGCAGATATGTCGCCTTTCACCTTTAAGTCTCTAAAAATTCATTATGTTTTTTTAACAGCCTTGAAACAACAATACTCAATGCTAACATTCAACTCACTTCCACAGTTGAAACCAATGTCATTACTTACATTGAGGATATCAAATCTTTAATCTTAGATGTAACTGGATGATCATCTTTACTTTAGATTATAATATTCACTTTTATGATGAGCATGGTTTAGTAATATTCAGATTAGGAAATACATTTGGATTTTCTTCATTTATCTGAATTTACCTTAAAGACTAGATGATTACTGTTAGCTGTTCTATGTGGTTGAACAGTTCCTGGTATCAGAAAAGAGAACAAGGTCAACAGAGTAGGAAAGGCCACCAAATTTCTTTCCAGGTTGATTGTATAAGTGCCTCAAATATGATGAAAGTGTTTCCCATCATCTGACTGATACTAAAAGCAGGGTTGATGTACAGTGTGTCTTTCCTCCCTTGAAATATTGTTGAAATTCTTTTCAAGTCAAATTTGTAAAAGCCTCATCACAAAATGTAAACTATAATCTTACTGTTTATTTCCAAAGCGATACATTTTAATTAATTCCTCACTACTTTGTCCCTGGTCAAAGTAATTAGCACAAAAAATTAGCACTCTATAATCAGCTGTAGGATAAGTGGGTCAGGGTGATGATCCTTGAAATTTTCCCTCTTCTTTGTTCCTCAGCTTCCAATTACTGCTTCCCTTCAATGACTCATCTCAATTTAGGAACGGGCTAAATGAGAATTACAGGAATGAACTCAAGTCTTAGGTGCAGTGAGTTGGTACAAAAATGTGTCATCTTAGTCTCATAAAATTATTGAAATTATATCTGGATATGAAGATTCAGAATTCCAAGGGTACTAAACGGAAATCTTGCTTTACCTGTGAACTACATCTAAAGTTATAGAGAAAACCATGAATATTGAAGATTCTTTTCTTTATTTTGTTAACTGATCATCTATGGGGACACTATATACTTGAGAGTCCTTCACCTAGACTGCAAATGCTTCTGAATGCTATGGAGAGAAGGGCTCAATGAAGAATCGAAATGAAACATCATTATATGATTTAACACTTCTACTATAATTGACAAAGTAAACTCCTTTGATCAAGGATATCCAGCAGTTGTATTGTTGAGGTCAGAAATACTACACTAATAACAACTTGCACTTAAACAGCATCTTTAACGTAGAAAAATTCCCAAGGTGCTTCACAGAGGCTTAATCAACTAAATGTTGGTAATTAGACTTTTATCAATGTACTATCTACAATTCTTTCTTTAAAATCAGGAATCACCTGGAGACTAGACTACCACCCTTCCATTCTCTATGCATTTATGGACACTTTTATTTGGCCGATAATATTCTGGTAAAGCTTACAGCCAGAGAAGAATTGACTGAAACCCTTTGTGGGTTCATGGGATAGTGATACCAGTGTATCAGCAATCCTTTTTCACTTTTACTGTTTCAGACCCAGGACTGGCAATCATTGATACAATGTGAGCAGTTTATTAGCATTGTACATGTTGTCCAACTACAAGCGTGCCTTCTACTGGCCAATCTGCAGTCATTGAGAAGTCCAGAACCACTGCAGGCCCTGATCCTTTGAACAAAGTATATGACAATAAAGAAGACTTTGGCAGAAAAGAGAAACACTTGGAAAATATATAGATATATGTTTCATTTTTAGTGCAATCTTAAAAGTAATGACTATTTCAATGGCCCTGTGAATTTCTTTGCATGTATCATTAATATAACAGTTCATCTACAGGAATAAAATGCAACAAGCTTTTAGACTGCTAAAGACCACCAACTGACCTACTTTGTAATTATTATGCTGGGGTTTTGATGAAGTACATGGACTGTAATCTAGCCAATTAATGTACAGTCTGCATGCTGCAGCTCTGCACAGAGCATGGAAAGCTACGGCATTGTACACGTCAGCCTATGAGAAGGTATTGCTTTCATCAAGTTTGGTTAGAACTCAACTGCAAACTGTAGTAAATCATTGAGCAGTACAGAAATATTATTTCTCCAGTTAGTTATATTAGCAACCTTCAAATTGATTGATGTCATTACAAAATTCTGTACAGGCATTTAAAATTTGGTCTAATAAGTCCAATTGTTACAAATTCAAGCTCTGTAAATCACTGTAGGATCCATAAGATTCTAATTAACAAAGGTTGCATTAAATATTCACTCTTTCTGTTTTGGAGTCCTTTGTTGGTCAATTTTTGAAACGTGATAATGTACTTACTTCCAAATTTCCTTTACAAAATTTGAATTTGATTGCAGCAATTATTTTATAATTGACTTCCAAATCAGCTGAATTAAAATTTATATTCATAGATAAATGATTTTTGAAATCAGTCTGAAATGTATTTGTTGGATATCAGATACTGCATTTTTAAATCACAATGTGAAGGCACCATGAATCTCAATTATACAATTCTGTTTCTGTATGCTTTCCAGATGGAAAATAAGCTCCAATGTACAACTATGGTTTCTGTGTTATTTTAAACTTTGTTGAACATTGCATGACAGAGTTACTTGCAGTTGATAACATAAAAACTAAAACTTTGTTCAAGTATACACTTTGCCTCAGACAGCACAAAAATGCCTATTATGATAAACAAGTTGTTGCCTTTTGTGACTCAAAGTAGAGTTCAATTGTTTGAATTTGTCAGTTTTTTCAACCTAAAAATGTTTTTTTGCATGTAAGCAGATGTTTGAGGATTCATTCTTTACTCTCTGATAATGTGACGATTTTATGCTTTAAAAGGGAATGTTGACTTACAAATTATATTCACTCTGATTTAATTTTAAAGAAATAGTTCAAAGTTACACAAGGTCTTTGTCTTTGTTTCATGTTTGTTTCTCATTTTGCGTCCCTCAAAATATGGCTTGATTTGTAAATATTTCTCTCAATAGTATTAAAACTACAGCTACCCAACTTATATTCCTTCAATAACTATGAAGATGTAAACAATGCTCTTCAATTATCAATATATGATAAGATATACTTGGAGTTCATGTTTGTTCAATATAATAATCGTGTCTTGGGTTCTTACTTAATTACATAGGCATTATCTTTCAAAAACCAACATAGCAACAGATTCCACTATTTGTCACAGTAATGACTGATACTACTTCAGCACAAACAATAATCCTGCAATAATGAAGTGATTGATGCCCACTTTTAAAATTATTTCAAGCTTTAAAAATATTTTTTCTCGCACACTACTTAAGTATAAATTTTATTTGGATTCATACTGCAATTAAACAAAAACGTAAAGTGGCAAAGACAAATTCTGGTTGCGTCTTCAACCAACATATCTTATTCTGTGTATGATCAGCAATTAATTGTTAACCTCATGCAACTCCTACTAAAAGATTGATGGTGACTCCAAATCCTTTATAATCTTCTAAAAACTCAAACTGATGCAAATGTGTTATGAAACAAGATTTTTCGATGTGCAACATTTACTTCATTTATTTGCCCTCCAAATTATCTCATATCCTTCAACAGGGAGAGCAATCCAGTCCATCAGCTGACCTTTCCAACAGGAGCAATGAATAACTGACAAGATGGAAAGCTTGATTTGTTACAGTCTCTTTGACAGCAAATTCTTTTTCTCCTCATCATACAAATCAAAGTGGCTCATTACCTCATTCTGTTACATCTCATCTGGAATCAAAATGGAACTGGACTACCAATGAAGCTAATTCATGGAAGTATTCAAGACCGTATAGCTTCTAAGTAGCAAATGATAATTGTACGACTTATATCGAGAAGGTCTTCTGAATGTAGAGAGTGATCGACACTTGGAGTGAATTTCAAGCAGAATAGTGAAAGCAAAAACTCAGAGTAACTAGTTAGACTAAAGATGAAATAAGGGCTGAGATGGTTAAAAATCATAATGTTACTCTGGATGGCTTAATTACCTCCTGATTTTGTGTAAGAACTGAAGAAAAGTATGTGAAACACTACCCAACACCATTAAACCAGCTCTGACTGGTTTGGGAATTGGCAAAGTCCATAAGGCAGTCATTTTTTCCCAAACTGGGGATGTTCCACCTATCCAAAGTACTAGCTCCAATCATCCATTTATTAACAAACAGAACGAGAGCTTCGGAATGCTAAATTTTAATTAAATATGGGATGTAAACTCAATCTTCCAGGGTAGTCTAGTATTCTTCTTAACAACTATCAGTTCAGTAGGAAATTAAATATGAGAAGAAAAATGACTAAAATGCTTGCTAATTTTTCAGAAGTTGGATCTGGACTGGTATTGACAGTATCATGGGACAGCATACATAGTTGTTTATGGCCTGTGTAGGGGATGACATCTGCTCAAATGTAGATTGAGCCTCATTTGTATCATGCTAACAATCTACAGATGCTTTTTGTGCATTGTCAGGGAGTTCATTGTTGAAGAATATTTGAATGTCAAGTTGTAGCACTGACCCTGTGATAACACTTGAAGGAGAGGTATTTAGGAGGTAGACCGTAATAGGGAGGCAGAGAAAGAAGAGATGCCTCACTATCTCAAAGCAATCATTAAATTACTGAAGAACTCAACTCACTTTATGTAATAATTATAACTGCAGCTTTCAAATGAATGTTTGCAGCTCATATTTTAAACACACATTGTATTTATATTTTCTCTGTTCATATGATCTCTGTTCTTAGTGCTAAAATTTCCCATAACTCAATATTTACATGTCTCCTGCACTTCGACCTTGACCAAGGTGAAAAATTCTAGTCTTCCTACATAGTCAAAACCTCTGACTATAATCAGTACTTTATTATCTAGTTCATCCGAGATTATTTTGTTAATCCAATACGATGACTGACTCTCCATGGCATGATAACTAGTCTGCTTACATTTTATTCTTTGAAGAATGTTCCAGTTATTTTATGAGCTAAGCCATTTGAGTCAGAAGACAGTACCAAAAGAATCCAAAACTATTTCACTATCTGTACCTTTGGATATACAGAACTATGAACAACAATGTTGAAGAATAAAATTTTGACCACTTTCCAACCAGGCAAAAATATTTAACAGGTGGAACACAGTGAGAACGTCAAAATGTCAGCGTTTCTTTTCTATCTCCACAGATTGAATGTCCTACTTTGCATTTGTCTTTGTTTTTCTGTTTTAATTTCAGGTTATGAGTATTTACATTTTGCTTTCTTTTCGTCAGTTCAGAAATTAAGTTGAATAGTCATCAATTAATTTGCATTTTTGTGCTATTCTTTACTATTCTCACAACTGAATGAACTGAGTGGCTCCAAATTGTCTCACCAGAGTTGAGAAAACCCAGGATTGGATTCATATCTTTGTCCGCAAACTTAAAAGCAATGCTGCAACATGACTGATCAATTTCAATAATTCGGAGCTTGAATTTAATAATCTGTAGAATAAGCACCAAAACATATCAAATTTTATGCTGCAAGATCACAACAATAAAGACTTTGAAAAATTAAGATTTGGAGACACCATTGTTGGACAGGGGTGTGCAAAGTTAAAAATCACACAACACGAGGTTATAGTCCTACAAGTTTATTTGAAAGCACTAGCTTTCAGAGCGCTGCTCCTTCATCAGGTGATTGTGGAGAATAAGATTGTAAGACACAGAATTTATAACAAAACTTTTGCTATAAATTCTGTCTCTTACAATCTTATTCTCTACAATTAACTGATGAAGGAACAGTGCTCCGAAAGCTAGTGCTTCCAAATAAACCTGTTGGACCATAACCTGGTGTTGCGTGATTTTTAACTTTGAAAAATTAAGTCACCACTAAAGAAGGGAAAGTAGACCGCAGACAGGTCAAGAAGAATATGCAGATGATATCATTTGTAACTTTGATTAGGGTTGATTCAATGATATACCAGGAGTGGAAACCTAATTTAAGTGTAATGGAGTCATAGGCAAGAAGGACACAGATATAGGAGCACACACATCCAAGTACATGGAAGAAGAAAGAAAAGTTGAAGGAGTTTCAACCATTCCTGAGGAGAGAGTGGCAAAGGATTATTTTTGATGATTTGAATGGGAAGGGGCCAGTAACAAGAGAACCAGTTCCAAAGTCGGCCAAGACAAACGGAAATGTATGGTCAGTTCAGTGGGAACAGAGACAAAAGAAGAACTAAATCACACAGAGAAAATAAGCTCAGAAAGAACATGGGGGAGATCGAAGAAAATAATATGTGTTTAGATTTAGGGTAGAGGGAAACATGGCTTGATAGGGCAAAGGAAGCAAAGGCAGCAGAAATACATAGTTTCAGTCTTCACAACAGACTTGGAGATATGGCAAAGAGTAAGACAGCAAGATATAGATAAGCTGGCAGAATGAGCAGATAAATAGCAGATCGAATCAAATACAGCAAAAAGGGAGATGATGTATTTTGACAGAAGGGTTAAGAAGAGGTCATGCAAATTTAATGGAACAAATCTAAAGGGTGTGCAAAGACAGTTGGACCAGAGAAGGTGGGGGTTGCAGTGGGGATGGTCTTTGGATGTGAGAGAATGTATTGAGAGAATAATTTGTAAAACGTATGGGACCTTGAACTTTAGATAGAAACATTGAAAAAGCAAGAATGTTACATTGAAGCTTTATCAACTGGTTAGGTCACAAGTAGAATATTGTATCAAATTCTGATCATCACACTTCAGGAAATATGTGACAGTTCTTGAGAGGTGTTGAGCAGATTAACTAGAATGATTTCAGGGATGAGAGGTTTACCGACAAGATTAGGTTGGTCAAAGGAGATTGTGGTGATTCGATTGAAGTGTACAAAATTATGACAGGTTCTAGATTATTTACAATATATATTAATGACCTGGATAAGAAAAACAAATATACTATAGCCAAGTTTGTAGATGTCACAAAAATAGTTGGAAAGGCAATTGATGAGGATTATGCAAAGAGTCTGGAGAGGGATATAGACAGATTATGCAAGTAGGAAAAAGCTTGGCAGATGGAATGTAACATGGGGATATATGAGTTTATGCACTTTGCCAAGATGAATAGAGGAGTTGAACATTATTTACATGGAGAAAGACTCCAGAAAGCTATGGTACAGGGGAATTTGGGAGTCCTCACCTATGAATCACAAAAAGCCAGTATCCAAGTTCAGCGGGTACAGAGAAGGCAAATGGAATGAAGGACTTTATTTTGAAAGGAATAAAGTATAAAAGTAGGGAGGCTTTGCTCAAATTGCAAAAAATACTTGTTAGACCGCAGGTGAAATACTGTGAAGTTTTGATCCCCATATTTAAAAGAATGCTGGTACTGGAAGAGTCCAGAGAAAGGTCTCAGGTATGAAGAGAGTTGCTTTTGAGGAGGGATTGAATACGTTGGGCCTGTACTCATTGAAGTTTAGAAGAATGAGAGGTTTTGTTACTTGACTGAGAAATAAAAGCTTCCTTCCTGTCTCTTTGGTGATGAAACTGCTAAATATTGTAAGTCAATTGGTAAACTATTAAAAATAATAAGTTCTATCTGTTTGCTTCAGTGACAATATAGCCTAGTTAATTTGAAAAGAAATGTATTGGTCAAGGCAATATGATCATAAGATGTAGGAGCAGAAGTAGACCACTCAGCCCATGGAGTCTGTTCTGCGATTCTGATAATCCTTTTCCCCATAATTCTTGATTCCCTTAATGATTAAAAATCTGTCTAGCTCAGCCTTGATTATTCTTAATGACCCAACCTCAACAGCACTCTGTCGTAAAGGATGCCATAGATTTACAACGTTGTGAGAGAAGAAATTCCTCCTCATCTCTGGGCTTAGACTCTCCCACAAGGAGATATAACATTTCTGCATCTACCCTGCCACGTCATCTAATAATTTTGTATGTTTCAGTAAGGTTGATATTCCAATGAAGACAGGCCCAATCTACTCAACCTCTCCTAATAAGACAGTCACAACGTACCTGCTGTCAGCATTGTGAACCTTCTCTGGATTGCTTGCAATGCCAGTATATTTTTCCTAAGGTAAGGGATCTAAATCTTCTCACAGTATTCCAGCTGTAGTCTAAACAGTGCCTTGTTTAGTTTTAGCAAAACCACCCTACTTTCATACCCTGTTCCCTTTGAAATAAAGGCAAACATTCCATTTGCCTTTCCTATCACCCACTGAACTTGGATACTAGGTTTTTGTGGACAAAGATTCCCAAATCCTTCTGTTCTGTCACTTTCTGCAGTCTTTCTCCATTCAAACAATATTTATCTCCTCTATTCGTTCCAAAGCACCTAATCTCACATTTCCCCACATTATATTCCATGTGTCAAGTTTTTGCCACTCTCTTAACCTGTCTATACCCGTCTGCAACTCTTTGTGTCATCCTTACACTAATAATTCAAGCCCTAGCATTGACTCCTGCAGCATGCCATGAGATATAGGTTACCATTCTGAAAATACCCCACTAATCCCAAACCTATTTCTTTTATTAGCCAATCCTATAACTATGCTAATATACGAGCTCCGATACCATACCTACATCTTAATAAGTAGCCTAAAGTGTGGCATGTTATCAAGCATCTTCTGAAAATCCAATTATATTCCATCCACTGCTTCACATTCATCTAGTGTGCTTGTTAACTCCTCAAAGAATTCTAGTAAATTTATCAAGCACATAAAGCTATGTTGACTTTGCTTACTAATTTTATACATGTCTAAATACTATTACATCCTTTATAACAGATTAAATTTCCAAAGAACAGATATTATGCCATTTGAACTATAGACACATGTTTTCTCTCTCCCTCACTTGTTTTAAATAAAGATGCTACATTGTGCATTTATTTCAATGCAAGGGGCCTAACAGGGAAGGCAAATGAATTCAGGGCATGGTTAGGAACATGGTACTGGGATATCATAGCAATTACTGAAACATGGCTCAGGGATGGTCAGGACTGGCAGCTTAATGTTCCAGGACACAAATGCTACAGGAAAGATAGAAAGGGAGGAGGGATAAGGGATAGCATTACAGCTGTACTGAGGGAGGATATTCCTGGAAATACATCCAGGGAAGTTATTTGGGTGGAACTGACAAATAAGAAAGGGATGATGACCTTATTAGGATTGTATTATAGACCCCCTAATAGTCGGAGGGAAATTGAGAAACAAATTTGTAAGGAGATCTCAGCTATCTGTAAGAGTAATAGGGTGGTTATGGTAGGGGATTTTAACTTTTCAAACATAGCCTGGGACTGCAATAGTGTGAAGGGTTTAGATGGAAAGGAATTTGTTAAGTGTGTACAAGACAATTTTCTGATTCAGTATGTGGATGCACCTACTAGAGGTGCAAAACTTGACCTACACTTGGGAAATAAGACAGGGCAGGTGACTGAGGTGTCAGCGGGGGAGCACTTTGGGGACAGCCACCATAGTTCTATGAGATTTAAAATAGTGATGGAAAAGGATAGACCAAATCTAAACGTGAAGTTCTAAATTGGAGAAAGGCAAATTTTGATGGTATTAGGCAAGAATTTTCAAAAGCTGATTAGAGGCAGATGTTTGCAGGTAAAAGGACGGCTGGAAAATGGGAAGCCTTCAGAAATGAGATAATAAGAATCCAGAGAAAGTATATTCCTGTTAGGGTGAAAGGAAAGGCTGGTAGTTATGGGAAATGCTGGATGACTAAAGAAATTGAGGATTTGGTTAAGAAAAAGAAGGAAGCATATGTCAGGTACAGGCAGGATAGATCGAGTGAATCCTTAGAAGAGTATAAAGGCAGTAGGAGTATACTTAAGAGGGAAATTAGGAGGGCAAAAAGGGGAAATGAGATAGCTTTGGCAAACAGAATTAAGGAGAATCCAAAGGATTTTTACAAATACATTAAGGACAAAAGGGTAACTAGAGAGACAATAGGGCCCCTCAAAGATCAGCAAGGCTGCCTTTGTGTGGAGCCGCAGAAAATGGGCAAGATACTAAACGAGTATTTTGCATCAGTATTTACTGTGGAAAAGGAATGGAAGATATAGACTGTAGGGAAATAGATGGTGACATCTTGAAAAATGTCCATATTACAGAGGACGAAGTGCTGGATGTCTTGAAATGCATAAAGGTGGATAAATTCCCAGAACCTGATCAGGTGTACCCTAGAACTCTTTGTGAAGCTAGGGAAGTGATTGCTGGGCTTCTTGCTGAGATATTTGTATCCTCGATAGTCACAGGTGAAGTGCCGGAAGACTGAAGGTTGGCTAACATGGTGCCACTGTTCAAGAAGAGTAGCAAGAACAAGCCAGGGAACTATAGACCAGTGAGCCTGACGTCGGTGGTGGGCAAGTTGTTGGAGGGAATCCTGAGGGACAGGATGTATTTGGAAAGGCAAGGGCTGATTAGGGATAGTCAACATGGCTTTATGCGTGGGAAAATCACATCTCACAAACTTGATTGAGTTTTTTTGAAGAAATAACAAAGAGGATTGATGAGGGCAGAGCGGTAGATGTGACCTATGTGGGCTTCAGTAAGGCGTTTGACAAGGTTCCCCATGGGAGACTGGTTAGCAAGGTTAGATCTCACGGAATACAGAGAGAACTAGCTATTTGGAGACAGAACTGGCTCAAAGGTAGAAGACAGAGGGTGGTGGTGGAGGGTTATTTTTCAGACTGGAGGCCTGCGACCAGTGGAGTGCCACAAGGATTGGTGCTGGGTCCACTACTTTTCATCATTTATATAAATGATTTGGATGTGAGCATAAGAGGTATAGTTAGTAAGTTTGCAGATAACACCAAAATTGGAGGTGTAGTGGACAGCGAAGGTTAACTCACATTACAATGGGATCTTGATCAAATGGGCCAATGGGCCAAGAGGTGGCAGATGGAGTTTAATTCAGATAAATGCGAGGTGCTTCATTTTGGGAAGGCAATTCTTAGTAGGACTTAAACACTTAATGGTAAGGTCCAAGGGAGTGTTGCTGAACAGAGACCTTGAAGTGCAGGTTCATGGCTCCTTGAAAGTGGAATCACAGGAAGGTAAGTGAAGGCGGCATTTGGTATGCTTTCCTTTATTGGTCACAGTATTGAGTACAGGAGTTGGGAGGTCATGGCTGTACAGGACATTGGTTAGACCACAGTCGGAATATTGCATGCAATTCTGGTATCCTTCCTATCAGAAAGTTGTTGTGAAACTTGAAAGGGTTCAGAAAAGATTTATAAGGATGTTGCCAGGGTTGGAGGTTTTGAGCTATAGGGAGAGGCTGAACATGCTGGGCTGTTTTCCCTGGAGCGTCGGCTGAGGGGTGACCTTATCGAGGTTTACAAAATTATGAGGGGCATGGATAGGATAAATAGACAAAGTCTTTTCCCTGGGGTGTGGGAGTCCAGAACTAGAGGGCATAGGTTTACGATGAGAGGGGAAAGATATAAGAGAGACCTACAGGGCAACTTTTTCACACACTGGGTGGTACATGTATGGAATGAGCTTCCAGAGGAAGTGGTGGAGGAGAGTACAATTGCAATATTTAAAAGGCTTTTTGATGGGTATATGAATAGGAAGGGTTTAGAGGGATATGGGCCAAGTGCTGGCAGGTGGGACTAGATTGGGTTTGGATATCTGATCAGCATGGAGGAGTTGGACTGAAGGGTCTGTTTCCATGCTGTACATCTCTGTGACCGTATGACTATGGCAGTTTTCAAAACTTCTGGTACTTCTCCAGAATCTAAAAATTCCTGGTAGTTAACTCACTTAATATAAATATCCCATCAGGTCCAGGGGACTTAAGGTTTCCTTCGTACTTCTTCTCTAGCGAGAGTTACAAGTTAATTAAATAGATACATTTATTTCCTCTCCTCCTTTTGGCTTTTGAATATTTAGTGTCTGGAGTCTTCCAGCATAATGCCAGATGCAAAGTATTTTTTCAACTCTCCTTCCATTTCACAGGTTTCCCTATTATTATTTCCCTAGCCTCAATCTCTAAGGAGCCTATGTTCACTTTGGCTTCTCTCATTTTATATATTTATATATCTGTCTCCTGCTGTCTGTCTTGACATCAGTTGCAAGTTTATCCTCAAAGTCCACTCCAGTCAGATCTGTCCTCATTCCTTTGTGGGAGAGTTTAAGATCAAAGGGCATAATGTCAGAATAAGGGGTTGCACATTTAAGACAGAGAGGAGGAATTTCTTTTCTCAGAGGGTACTGAATCTGTACCCTCTGAGAGCTTTATCACAGAGGGCTGTTGAGGCTGGGTCATTAAGTGCAATCAGTAAAGGAATGGAGAGTTATGGGGAAAATGTAGGTAAGTGGAGTTGAAGAATAGAGCAGACTTGATGGCCTTCTTTTGCTTCTATGTCTTATGGTTTTATGATCTTACAGTTAATGTAACAAATAAGAGCTGTTTACATTTGATTTTGTAGGGAGCGGGATAAGGATTTAAGGGGACGCAAAGAACTGTAACTCTGTACCTCTGTTTACATGTGTGGTGAAACCAAAGTCAATGACTGCCACAAGAAATTGGATGGGATCCTGAGGGAAATAAAACTTGCAGTGCCACAAGGGTAGAGTGACTGATTGGATTGTTTTATAGATAGTCTACGTGGATCAAATCTCCCAATTCTGCAAGGCGTTGATTCTATGACTATGCCCAGTTCTAGCAGAGTGCTTCACAGTAATGCTTAATGTAGACCAGCTAGATTTGCCAACAAATAGTTCAACTTTGTGTGTTGTGTGTCATATACTTGAAAGTTTGTGCCTCTTGGACATAAGGAAATAAAAATGAACTGTAAAAAGGGGATCAATGAGAGTGGGGGACAGTATGAGTTTTACTGGGGTCAAGAGCAGAAATGAGGCAATGATTGAGCATTTCGACACCTGCTAAAACATTGTAGTAAACAGAGAATCAGTGTGAGAGAAATGGTTTCAGATTCTTGGGGCAATGGCACCAGCAATAGGCAAAGTGGGAGCAGTACCAGATCTTCACCTGAACTGTGCTGGGATCAATGTTCTTGCAAAACATAAAACTAGGGGAATAGACAGGGCTATACTAAACAATGTGGCTGAGAGAACAAGTTTGGGAATACTTGATAAATTCAGTATAGCAGGCAAGGGAAGAGAGCAAGATCGTAATGAGGGAAATGGTGATCAGAGCATGACTTGAAGGACAGAATGTACAAACCTGAGTATAACAACAGATTACAAAAGATAAAATTACAAAAATTGTGAAAAGACAGAACTAAAGGCTTTGTATTTGAATACACATATTACTTGCAATGAAACAGGTTACAGTGCAAATAAAAATATACACAATCTAACAGCCATTACCACAAATTACTACAACATGTCAAAGATTGGGATTAGAATATTTAAGTATGCATACATTTTGACAGCCAGGATGCAAGATTGCGTTTGAAGGGCTGTTCTATTAAATAATGATTAGTGTTTTACTTGTCCCCAGTAAAACACATATGCCTCCAACATGCATTGCTCCCCTTTTTACTGCATCATCCTCATTTCCTTAAACCCAAGAGGGATACATTTTAAAGTAGTTGGCACACTGCTTTGGTGCCATGGAGGGAAGGGATGCTGAATTCATTTTGCTGGAAATTGTTTACGTACATTGTAACACAAACCAAACAGTAGGACAGAGCATACAGGAAAAGATAAAGGGATCTTATGAGAAAGGTATGCCAATAGACTAGATCAGGGTGGCAATAGTAGCCTGGATGATGAGTCCATACAGTTATTCCAGGGCAGTTTTTTTAAAACAGCATGTTCTTATGTCAACCAGGGTGTAGACTATACCAGATCGGAGAGGAAATTAATTAATGAGCTCATTATAGACACCCCAAGCTGCAGTGATTTGTCAAATGCTGATTTTCATATTCAATTTGAGGAAGAGTGGATCAAAAGCTTGTGTTTTAAACTTATAAAAGGCAAATAGATTTAAGGAGAATCCAAAGGGATGCTACAAATACGTTAAGGACAAGAAGGTAATTAGGGACAGAACAGGGCCCCTTAAAGATCAGCAAAGCCATCTGTGTGTGGAACTGCAGGAGATGCTTGGGGGGGTGGATAGTAAACTAGTATTTTGCAAGTGTTTACTGTAGAGAAGGAAATGGAAGATATAGAATGTAGGGAAATGGTGACATCTTGAAAAATGCCCATATTACAGAGTGGTGGTGTTGGACATCTTAAAATGCACAAAAATGATAAATTCCCAGGACCTGATCAGGTGAGAAGCTAGGGAAGTGATTGCTGGGCTGAAAATTGCTCTCCAGCATCTGCAGTCCTCACTTTCTCCAAGTGATTGCTGGACCCCTTGCTAAGATATTTAGTCACAGGTAAGGTGCCGTAAGACTGGAGGTTGGCTAACATGGTGCCACTATTTAAGAAAGGCAGTAAGGAAAAGCCAGAGAAATATAGACCGGTGAGCCTGACATTGGTGGGCAAGTTGTTGGAGGGTATCCTTAGGGACAGGATGTACATATATTTGGAAAGACAAGGACTGATTAGGGATAGTCAACTTGGCTTTGTACATGGGAAACTGCGTCTCACAAACTTGATCAAGTTTTTTGAAGAAGTAACAAAGAGGATTGATGAAGGCAGAGCAGTGAACATGATCTTTATGGACTTCAGTTAGGCATTCAAAAAGGTTCCTCATGGTCGACTGGTTAGTAAGGTTAGATCACACGGAATAGAGGGAGGACACGTTATTTGGAGACAGAACTGAATCAAATGTAGGAGACAGAGGTGGTGATGAAAGGCTGCTTTTCAGTCTGGAAGCCTGTGACCAGTGGTATGCCACAAGGATCAGTGCTGAGTCCACAGCTTTTCGTCATTTATATAAATGATTTGGTTGTGAATGTAGGAGATATGGTAATTAAGTTTGCAGATGACACCAAAGTTGGAGGTGTAGTGGACAGCGAAGGAGGTTACCTCAGAGTACAACAAGATCTTGATTAGATGGACCAATATCAAGCAGTGGCAGATGGAGTTTAGATCAATGTGAGGTGTTGCATTTTGGTGAGACAAATCAGGGTAAGCCCTATACACTTAGCAGTAGGGTCCTGGGAAAAGCTTTTTCCCTGTGGAAAAGACTTTGGCTATTCACCTCATCTATGCCCCGCATGATTTTATAAATCTCTATAAAGATCACTCTTCTGCTTCCTACATCCACAAAATTAACTTGACAATTATTGAATCATTCTGCAAATGTGTTAATTACTTCCTTTATTTCATTGCAGTCCTCCACTGTATCATCTACTCTCCAATCTGATATTATCCATTAATTTTGAAATTGTACTTCTGAACCAAGTACTAAATCCTTGTTGAACACCACTTTCAACATTCCTGTCAATCTAACAAATTTACAATTAAGAGTAAATAAGGCTGCCTGCAAATATGTAGAACCTTGGTGAGACTACAACTAGAATACTGCATAGTTTTGGCTTCTTCAGTTATAGATGGATAAACTTGCCTCAGTGGAACAACTCTGAAGAAGCACAAACCTGAAATGTTTCTCTCTCAAAAAGGTTGGCAGATCTGCTGAATTCTGCCAGCCTTTTCCGCTTTTAAGATTTCCAGCATCCGCAATATTTTGCTTTTATCATGGAATCAGGGATTATTCTTTGGGGAGTGACTGAATCAACTGTTTTGTTTTATTCCTTAGAGTTTAGAAAGTAGAGAAATGTTTACATTTCTTAAGGGGTCAACAGAATACATGTCAGGAGGATATTTCTCCTGGCTGGGGAGTCTAGAACTAGGGGTTACAGTCTTACAATAACATATGGCCAGTTAGGACAAAAATGAGATGAAATATTTCAAAGGATTGTAATCTTTTTGAAATCTCTACTGTAAATACTCAGTCACTGGGTATATTCATGATAAATAGATTTGGATTCTAAAGAAATCAAGGGACACTGGATCAATTGAAAAGGTATCAATTGAGACAGGGTATCAGTTGAGATCTTATTGAAAGGTATTGCAGTCTTCAAAGGCCATTTATATTTATAGCTACCAGTACCTCCCAAACATAATAAATAGGTGAAAATTATCACGGCTTCCAATGTTGTTTAAGAAATTGTAATTGAGCCTTGATTTATGCATTGATATTTCAGCAGTTTGAAAACAACCATATTGTCAGAGATTGCATACTGTACTTTTTTCTTCTTTAGTGCTAACTTATTACTGACAAAAGTTGTGCTTCCCAATAAAGCCAGCACATTAGTCAGAGATGCGAGAGATGCGGCCTGTCAGTTTGATTTGCTAATGAAAGAGATCCAGAGAACAGATTATGGCTTAAGTTATAGTGTATTTAACAGTAAAATAAGTGGTATGTTAACACTTCTGTTAAGTGCCTTGGCAATGTCTTACTGCATTAAAGGTGCTATGCAAATAAAATACAGTAACAAGTCATTGCCAGCACCCTGTTCAATACCTGCCACATTACTCTTATATAAGTAGAAACATAAAACCAGATTTGAAAGGTTAAGTAAATAGATTTTGATATAGGCACACATGAAGTCCTGTACCTTGAACCCAAAAAGTATTGACCAAGTTAATTAGTAAATGATGTAAAGCTATGCATAGTAAAAGGTCCAAAGATCATTAAATTGTCATGAACAGGCACAGAAAATAATCAAAAAGGTTAATGAAACTTGGGCCTTTAAAGATTTAGAATATAAGATGGCAGAAGTCTTGCTTCAGTCATACAAATCAGTGGTAGAATTATACCTGGATTTCAGAAGGTTAAAATGATGAGGTATTCTTGTACAAATGAGATTATATGTTGGGAAATTTAGATGGTTAAGGGATGATTTGATCAAAGTTTTCAAATATTAAGAGGAATAGATAGGGTACAATGGCACAGATTTGAAGGGCAAAATAATATCATAGTTTGATTCCTAATTAGTACAAAAGTGCTCTTCCAACCAAGCAAAGGAAACAAAATCTGGAGAAACTCCCCAAATCAAAACATGTACATTTTAGTGGTTGAGTCTAAGATTGAAATACAATTCAAGCTCATTTTCTTGTTGATTTCTTTAACTGCTATGTGCAAACCAAATGGACAGTGCTTCCCATTTAATAATTACTATTAAACTTGAGTCTTATGCCTGAAGTACATGTGCAAATAATTAATGTTGGTCAAGAAAAGTTATTTTTCTTTTTCTTCTATATTACAGTAAAGTTAAAGGGATATTCACAAATAACCTTGACTTTGCCATGAAGTATTTAGAAAAACCCAAAATATATTTAAAACCAAACTCATTGAAAAAGCAGTACAATCACTATAAATCAATGGGATGCTGAAGAAGTAAAGTTAATGAAACGAGATTCAGAAAACATACTTAAATGGTAACAACGTTGAAGTTGTCTGAAATTGGCTTGAAGCTTACAAAGTAGAAAACAAAATATCTGAATAAATTTAATGAACAATAAACTTCAGCATATTAACAAATGATTAGTGACAAGAATTCAGATCTGCATAATTCTGACCATCAAACATTGCCATCATAAAATGTCTTTGCCATTGCTTGTGCCATCTTCAAAGCTTTTTTCTCTTTGGCAGTTTGGCCCAAATTATCTTTGGCTAGTTGAATCCAGTATGATTCTGTGCGTGACAAGTATTCTGAATAAGGTTCTTCTGACTGGACTGGAGGATGGTCATCTCCTAACAAAGCAAAAGAAATAGTTTATAATTTCAAATTCTCTTACAATCTCAAAAGCAAGGCCAACTTCTGTTGAACTGGATCCTCTTACATACAATATTCCAGTTTGAACTATATTTCGATGTTAATCAAAATCAAAGTTCACCATTGCAATAAAATGATGCTCATCTTCTTTACATTCAGTAATGATGTTGTGGACTCTTGGGTCAACTATGCCACTTGCAGGCAGCATAACTGCATTTGTTCACATTGCCCAGAATGCAATACCAACTGCAAAAGCACATTGACAAAATTCCCTCAGCAGAAAGATGGCACAACAGTGTTGCTTTATCACATTTCAGTAGCTCTCAAAAAATAATTTCTGAAGTAAACTGAGCTATCTGAAATAAATAGGCATACCAGACTAAGGGATGGATCAATAAGAGATGCACCTTCAGATACAGAAGGTCTGCCATCTTTTAGAGGGATTAATTAATAAGGATTGAAAGGATCCTTCCCCTCGGGTCTCAGGACCAACCTGGAACGAAACTTCAGTGCATCTGAGAAACATATTTCAGAATTCCAGCCAAGGAATTTCAGAAATCTTTACTGTCAAAGACTGCTGATCATATGACTCAATCTTTGTAGTCTAGACTGCTCTACTATTGTTGACAATCACACACCACCAGGTTATAGTCCAACAGGTTTAATTGGAAGCACTAGCTTTCAGAGCACCGCTCCTTCATCAAGTGGTTGTGGAGTACACAATCGTAAGACACAGAATTTATAGCAAAAGTTTACAGTATGATGTAACTGAAATTATACATTGAAAAAAAGTTGATTGTTTGTTGAGTCTTTCATCTGTTCGAATATCATAATAGTTTCACTTCTTTCATGTGTAAATCACAAAAGTTTTTTTTCAAAAAGTTGCATTCTCAGGTTATCTGTAACAATTGGTATTAGCTAGACAATATGTTGAAGATGTTAGCCCCCGTGTTCTCTGTCTGTGCCATAATGTTTAGACTGATTCTAATCTAAAAGGTGAGATAACAGAGTCTTACATGAATTCATGCAGTTTTTGAGCAAAGTACAATGTAACTCTGCAAGTACAAATTCACCCTACAAACGTACATGTGTATGTGTGCATGTGGGTCTGTGTGTGTGTGTGTGTGTGCGTGTGTGCGTCTCTGTCTGTCTGTCTGGGTTGAGGGGGTTGAGAGTGCCTGTGAGAGAGAGTGTGTATGTGAGTGTAGAGTGTCTTAAGTCTGTGAGAGGGTGTGTGTGTGTGTGAGAGTGTGTGTGAGAGAGAGTGTGTGTGAGAGAGAGTGTGTGTGAGAGAGAGTGTGTGTGTGAGAGAGAGTGTGTGTGTGAGAGAGAGAGTGTGTGTGAGAGAGAGAGTGTGTGAGAGAGAGAGAGTGTGTGAGAGAGAGTGTGTGTGAGAGTGTGTGAGAGTGTGAGTGTGAGTGTGTGAGAGTGTGAGTGTGAGTGTGTGTGTGTGGACTTCGGGACAGGCAGCAGCGAAAAGTGGCCAAGCAGAGGCTGATAGCTAAGTTCCGTACCCATAGGGAGGGCCTCAACCGGGACCTCTGGTTCATGTCACACTACAGGTGACCACCATTGCACGATATACACACACACACACACACTCCTACACACACACGCACGTGTACACAGACACCCCTATGCACACGGACACACGTATACACAGACATGCACACACACCCTTACAGACACACACACTCCCACATGCACCCCCTCAGACTTAAGACACTCTACACTCACATACACACACATATACACTTTCTCTCAGACAAACACACACACACACAAAGACCCACATGCACACATACACATGTATGTTTGTGGGGTGAATTTGGACTTGCAGTTACATTGTACTTTGCTCAAAAACTGCATGAATTCATGTAAGACTCTGTTATCTCACTTTTAGATTAGAATCAGTCTAAACATCATGGCAAAGACAGAGAACACAGGTGGCTAACACCTTCAACATATTGTCTAGCTAACACCAATCGTTACAGTTAACCTGAGAATGCAACTTTGTGGGGAAAAAAAAGGTTTTGTGATTTACACATGAAAGAAGTGAAACTATCATGGTATTCGAACAGATAAAAGACTCAACAAACAATCAAGATATCTTTCAATGTATAAGTTCAGTTACATCACACTGCAAACTTTTGCTATAAATTCTGTGTCTTACAATTGTGTACTCCAGAACCACCTGATGAAGGAGCAGCGCTCCGAAGGTTGGTGCTTCCAATTAAACCTGTTGAACTATAACCTGGTGTTATGCGATTTTTAACTTTGTACATCCCAGTCCAACACCGGCATCTCCAAATCATGACTACTATTGTTGGTCATTGGAGTACATGGACAATGGAGATTTAACTAGTACTTGGAAATTGCAAAGCAAAGTCCTAGCATCATTAAGGCTGTCTCTGCTAGTGACAATCTTTTCATTATTCATAGAGCTGAGAATCTCAGGAAGTCAAAATCACTGATGTAATTATTATTAGCGTAAAGTACTTGCAAATGACAACACAACTTTGATGCCAAATCTTTAAAACCTAACTACAAAAACATTGATGGAAATGCTTTGTCAAGTATCGAGAACGCTCTACATTTCTCCCCCACAAAGGTAAAACTGAGAAGTGAGAAGGTTCCAATACTTGCTGCGTCATTGTTATCAGTTTTCCGCATGCCAGTCAAAGGGTTGTAGTTTAACTGTATATGCGAAGATTCAGTCTGAAGGAAGTTCTTGCAGTTAAAAACAACACTGCAAGCTTAATTTTTGTACAATGCAGTAGTATGTGGTCTGGAACACATTACGTATCATGTTGATGAATATACAAGAGAAATGAATCAATTTTCAATAGATTGGAACAGTCTTTTAGAAGGAAAAATTAAAGTTGCAAACTAACAAGCAAACTGGCATTTATAGAAGCAACAAACAATTGCCTTTCATATTCTTTTACTTAAGTGCTTTACAATCCACAAAAAGTAATCACTTGTTTGGTGCCAAACAGACACAAACTTACACAAAAGTGCAGCATTGCAAACAGCAGATGAAAAAAACTGACCAGCTAATGCGTTCTGATGTTGGTTGAGTGATGAAGGTTGGTTAGGCAACTGGAAGCATTGCTTTTCCCTGAAGAAGTGCCATCTGCTTGAATGCATTTTTGCAGCTTTTTATACTATGTAGGCTGGCAGTCTGTCAGGCTGTAATATTTAAGCACAATGTGCTCCAAAGGCTGGTTACATTTGATCCTGTCTGGGCACAAGGACAGGCCTCATTACAAGGTTTTTGATAGGGTCACGGAAACAATTCCAAGGTCAGGAACATAAAAGTAAGAAGCAAGAAAGGGCCATTTGCTCTTTGAGACTTTTCTATGATTATAACTGATCTTGTTGTGGTTGCAGCTTCATTTTCCTGTCTGCGCCCCATAACCCCTGACTCCCTTGTCAAAACTCTAACTCAGCACTAAATAAATTTAATGATACAGCTCTACCACCTTCTGGGAAAGAAAGTTCCATATTCAAATACCCAGAGAGCAAAATGTTATCCTTAGCTGCCTTAAAAGAGAAGATACTTACTCTTAAACAACTCCATGGTTTCAGTTTGCCCCAGAAGCAGAAATCTCTTCTAGATAGCCAGCCTATGTAGTCTCAAAATCTTAAGTTTTCAATAACACAACCTCCCATTCTTCTAAGCTCCCATAGATAGAGGCATAAATTGTTGAACCTTTCTTTACAAGATAAGTCCTTCATCCCAAAATTGAGCTGAGTGAATGTTTCTAAAGAATTTTTTTTAATTAAAGGAGAACAAAATTGCATACAATTCTCCAGATGTGGTCTCATGAATGCCCTGTACAATTGCAGTAAGACCTCCCTAGTTTTATGTGCCCCTTTCAGTAAACAACAATCCATCTGCTTTCAAATTTATTGATATACTTGCATATTGACTTTGTGGCACTTGTACCAGGACACCCAGATGCTGCTGTACAACAGAACCCTGCAATGTCCCTTAATTGACAATGCATTCGGTTTTGTCTTCTTCCTGCCAAAATGGACCAGTCCACATTATCATACTATATTCCATCTGCTGAATTTGTGTTCACTTGTTTAACCTGTCTCTCTCTTCCATTAGAATATACATTTATATTTGGGGACAATGAGGAACTTAAATATGAAATTGTTCGGCCATTCTGGATTAAAAAGTGTACTGAAGCAAATTGTGATACTGAGAAATAGTTGAACAGTAATGTGAGAAATAACTCACCTAATTATTGAAAAATCAAGTAACTTTGGAACTGAAAGGTTTGAGAAATAAAAGATGAGGTTTACAGTTTAATTGTTACATTACTTTCATTTGGAAGACATGAGCTGAAGGTTGCCTAGCAACACTATAGTGGACTTTTCTTGTTTTCCCAGATCACCTGGGTATATTAGGAACAACAAGGGACCTCAGAATGCTTGCAGAAGACCTCAGAATGCTCTCTCTCTCTCTCTCTCTCTCCTGAAAAAGTCTGAGGAATGTTACAGCAGGACAAGCTGCATAGATCTCTCTTTCTAGGAACCTTAGCAAGTTCCAAATATCAGTTTTTCTGACCAGCTCAAATTCTGAAAACTGCACTATATTGCAACTCAAAGGCTCAAGTTCAACTGACCGGAAATCTGGTCTGACAGTTTTCCACCAGCATTTCGATCTCATTAACCGTAAACTTGGAAAACATCACTGTTTACAGCATAACAATGTTACAGCATAACATTGATACCTACAAGCTAAACCAACTAGGTTCTAATAACTTAGGAGAGTAGGGCACCAGCTCTTTAACAGCCCTAGCAAGCTACTCTTACTGTCACAAACAGGCTTCCTTTATACAAAAAGCTGTATGCTCTTAAACAGATAACAGTAAAAGACTAACTTGTGTGCGATTGACTGATCACTCCTACAGGCCTTGAGCTATCCATCAGGTGGGAAAAACAAATCCAGCTGAGTTAGGCATCTGCTGGCGAGATAAGTTCCTATAAAGAAGTACCAGCCTAAATTAAGTGAGAGATGTCATAAGGTAACCTTGTACAGCTCGCATGTCTGATACATCTGCTTTACAAAATGGCTTCTTAGCAAGGAGGGCAAACTTTTGATCATAAAATGGCTTCCTGACAGATTGTGTCAGAATTTCTTCAAAATTCTTAGGTTCAGAATAATTTTAAGCTGGGAGCAGATTCCTGCTTTTTATCTTAAGCACTGAATCATTCTGTACCTGAGGCTGAAATACTACTGTAAGTTTCATTTAAACTGATTCATTAGTCTCGAGTTAAACATGTTTTCTTCAGGGTTGTGATTCAAATTCAAATACGACACACAATCTGATTAGTTAGAATTAATAGTGGGGCAGTTTGTAAGGTCTGTAGAATGGTCTGCAAGTGGGCGGCACGGTGGCACAGTGGTTAGCACTGCTGCCTCACAACGCCAGAGACCCGAGTTCAATTCCCACCTCAGGCGACTGTGTGGAGTTTGCACGTTCTCCCCGTGTCTGCGTGGGTTTCCTCCAGGTGCTCCGGTTTCCTCCCACAGTCCAAAGATGTGCAGGGCCAGGTGAATTGGCCATACTAAATTGCCCGGAGTGTTAGGTAAGGGGTAAATGTAGGGGTATGGGTGGGTTTCGCTTCGGCGGGTCGGTGTGGACTTGTTGGGCCGAAGGGCCTGTTTGCACACTGTAATCTAATCTAATAGCAAGTAAGTTAAAGCTTCATCAATATTACCTTTATCAGTGTTTACATTTCATAACCAGTAATGGCTACTCAAAATCATCATAAAGTCTCAAAAATGCAATCAAGTTCAATACTTATCAAGTAAACGCAAAGAATTAATTTTCTACTGGCATTGGCTGTCCCAGCACTAAAATGGTCTCTCTCGCATGTCCTTTTGAACTCTCAAGTCAGGGACTTGTAACAGAAAATGTGTCTGCCTAGCTTGCAAGGGGTAATAAGAATCCATTATAATTGATAGGACCTGACTGTCAATTACAAGGCTTTTGATAGTATCGAGTTTCGTTTCGGGGTTAGAATCAAACACTGTCATTAATTTCACAAGGGAACAGCTGTGAATGTTATCACTTGGTATCCTGTTTAAACAGATTCACTGATGTTAAGGCAAATGTTCTTAATTGCCTTAGAGCATCCCGTTATCACTTGGTGAGAACAGATGTTTTTATCTTCTGCATAAATAGGGTTCTTTTTTTAAGCCTCCCTGCCTGTCTACTTTCTAATGTGTAGCAAATGTGTTCTATAATTCAACATTACATTTTAGTCTAAATGCTTAAGGATAAGTTTTAAGGCTATAGACTTTCTCACTTTGATGTAGGTCCTTATTAAATGCATTTAGAAATATAAATGCAGTACACCAACTGGTTCCCCTTTATCGACCATAACTTTAATTAATCAAAAAGCTCTAATAGGTTAAACACAACTTTTCTTTCAAAAAGCCAAGTTGATTCTAAGTGATCTTCGAAGTGTCAGGCTACAACCATCGTAATGCATCCTAGACCCTTCCCAATGTTAGTACCTCAGAGATTAATTTTAGTCCAAGGCAGGGGAAAATGCCACATGAAGTGTTCATGTGCTATTAGTTGGCTCCATGCTGCTGCACAGTTTGGGCATCCGCTCTGGGTACATCAGCTCAATAAAGCTGAAAGGAATATGACCACTTGAGAAGATGCAGCTAAGAGGGAATGTGAAGGATGCCCACATTAAGTATTTACTTGGCATAGCTGAGAATGCCAGAGTTCAGAAAATCCCAGCTCGGAGCAGTGCCAACTTAAGTAAGATGAAACATTTGTCTGCTCTGTGGATTTGGATTGCAGCCTGATAAATCCAGTATGGCACAATCTTCTGAGAAGAATCTGAGCAGCTGGATGGTGAGCAGTTGTTAGGGCAGTGTAAAATTGAAGTTCGATTGCTTGAAACTACTTGCAAGACAAAAATATCAAGTCAACAGGCTGAATATTTGGAATTTTTGAGGATGTTCACAAGCTAAATCATCGAAAATTAAGATTTGATACCCCTTGCAAAGTATGCAAAGTCTTAGGGAGATTTGGTGATCCAGAGAGTCACTGTTATCTGAACATATTGCTGACAACTCCAGAGGATTTCTTTTGACTACATATGCCATTTGACAATGCTCTTAAGGTCTGTATACCAATATTTATCTGTGCTAATTCTAGATGTCAGAACACAATATAGTGATCAAAGATTTTTTTTTAATTCATTTACGGAAGGAGAACATTACTTGCTAGACCAACATTGTCCATCCCAGATGGTAATTAAGAGTCAACCACATTACTGTGGGTCTGGAGTCACATGAAGGCCACATGAGCAAGATGGCAGTTTTCTTCCCTTAAGGGGACTTCAATGAACCAGATGGATTTTCCCTGACAATCAGCAAATGCTTTGTGGTCATCATTAGACTCTTCCAAATCAAATTCCACCATCTGTCATGATGGGATTTGAACTTGAGTTGCCAGACATTACATGGATCTCTGGATAAATAGCCCAATGATAATACCACTAGGCCATTGTCTCCCTCTTATTTTGGGGAGTTTAGATTTCAAAATGGAGGCAAATGCATGTGGGTCAGTTTGGTGAAGGTTAGTTTTAAATACAGGTCAGAAAGTCATTTGGATAGTGACACAATTGCAGTTCCAAGAAAGCTTGAGGGTTCAGTCAAGTGCCTGGGAGACCCACTGACTTTCTATTGTGTACACATTTTTCCTGTTGACAGATATAGTAAACGTAAAGGCCATTAGCTATGTTTTGACCTCAGAACTAAAGGCTGAAGGTCTTAGTTTAGAAAAATCAAACTTTTAGTTCATTGGAAGCAATCACCTCTGCTGTTTGTAGTCTGTGGAATCTTCAAGCAAGAAGATGGATACAAGTTTGCAAGGTGCTAAAACTGAGAAAATATAGGCCATCAAAATTATGAAACACTCATGTCAGCATAGAGTCAGAGAGTTATACAGCACGGAAACAGACTCTTCGGTCCAACTCGTCCATGCTGACCAGATATCCTAAGTTAATCTAGTCCTATTTGCCAGCACTCAGCTCATATCCCATTAACCCCTTCCTATTCATATACCCATCTAGATACCCTTTAAACTTTGTAATTGTACTAGCCTCCACCACTGCCTCTGATAGCTCATTGCATACACACACCATTCTCTGCATGAAAAAGTTGCCCTTTAAGTCCCTTTTAAATCTTTCCCCCTCATCCTAAACACATGTCCTCTAGTTCTGGACCCTACCACTCCAGGGAATACCTTGTCTATTTACCCTATCCATGCCCCCTAACAACCTTTATGGTCACCCCTCAGCCACCAACACTCAAGGGAAAACAGCTTCTCCCTGTAGTTCAAATCCTCCAGCCCCAGCAACATCCACGCTTTCTGAACCTTTTCAAATTTCACAACATCTTTCAATAGCATTGAGACCAGAATTGCAGTTAATATTCAAAAAGTGACCTAACCAATGTCATGCACAGCTGCAAACTGATCTCCCAACTCCTATACTCAATGTTCTGACCAGTAAATGCAAGCATACTAAACGCCTTCTTCACTAACCTATTTACCTGCGACTCAAGGAACTATGAACCTGTACTCCAATGTCTCTTTGTTCAGCAACATTCCCCAGGACCTCACCATTAAGTGTATAAGTCCTGCCCTGAATAGCCTTTCCAAAATGCAGCACCTCACATTAATCTAAATTAAACTCCATCTGCCACTCCTCAGTCCATTGGCCCACCTGATCAAGATCCCAAGTGGCTTTTGCCTGAAATGTTGATTCTCCTGCTCTGTGGATGCTGCTGGACTTGCTGTGTTTTTCCAGCACCACACTCTCGACTATGATCTCTAGCATCTGCAGTTCTCAGTTTCTCCTAATTGATGGTCCCCTATCACAATCAACTGCTTGGAACCTGATGTGCTCCTCATTACATTAGAGCCAGTCTCGGTATCAGAAACCTGGCTGTTCATGCTACATTCTCCTGAGAGCCCATCACTACTTACATTTTCCAAAATAGCATAGTTGTTTGAGATGGGGATCATCACAGGAGATTCCTGTACTATCTGCCTCCCTCTGCCACCTTTCCCGAAGGTAACCCATCTACCTGAATGTATCTGCGGTTTTCCTACCTTCCTGAAACTGCCATCCATCACACTCCTTAGCTACTGTAAATTCCTCATTGCTACCACTCCAGCTGATCCATGCGATCAGATATGATTCGCAACCAAACATCCTTAATGCAGACATAATCATCAGTAACATGGAATTCTCCCTAATCTCCCACAGCCAAAAGGAACAGCACATTACTCTATTAAAGGCCATCTTTGCACCTAACAATCTGCAGACCCAGAAAATAGCATAACCTCATTGCTCTATAAACATTACTCCAGGCTAACTTAGTACCTATGTTTTATATTTTTAAACTTTAATCAAGAGACAGATCTCAATAAAATATGCAATCAAAAAAGAACCCACTCTACCCACTATTGTAGATTTACAAAATACAGCAAGGTTATACTTAAAAACAATGCACTTATTTGCTACTGCGCTGTGAGCTTCCTCACACAGGTTCCCCCAAGGTCAGCTGTTTGTTAACTTTTCTTAGACACACTCCAATGTCCAGAGATACTTGAACTCAAACAGCAAAGGAAGTAGCTGTGCAGATTCACTGCTGTGTCAGACAGCAGTGCAGGTTTCTTTCTTGTTTGAATCATTGACCAGTGGTCTCTGTCTGTGTCTTTCTTCCTCCTTTTTAAAATGCCACTGCTTTGACTTTTTTTTCCCCCGAAGTTCCAAAACAATGCAACTTATAAAACAGTAATTACTGCTCCTGGAATTTGAGGAAATCAGCTTCAAGATTGAAAATAAATCATAAATAAACCAAGCAGCTCTTACAGCCACAAATTGTTTTACGTTTTCTCCACAAAATTGTTTAGGCAGTCCAACAGAAAGAAACTGGGGAAGATGCAGTTCAGAAAAGATTGAAAGCACGAAAGGAACGAAATTTCGCTAGAATTCAGTAACTGTGAAAGATTAGTGTCAGACAAGATTTTGAAACCTTGTTGCGATATTTATGTCAAGATCTAACTGTCTTCTATGTACATGTATGTAGCAGTTTATTGTTTCTGCTGTGGAATCATGTGAGTATATTTCAGCAATTAACCACCATGTTAGTCAACTGTAAAAATTAATTATATGATCAAGTCAGGTGGCCTTCTAGTTCCGTCAGGCTGGGTTCATATTGTAGATTGTTTAAATTTTCTAAGATTGTAAAATTTGTTTGTTTGCTCATTTTATTCCAATAGAAGCAACCTGGAATCTCTAACAAACACAAACAGGCTTCCGGTTTCTGACTCGATTGTCTACGACTATAACAACAGTCAAGACAGAATTTCCAATGATATTTATTTCTCAGTACTGCTCTGAATACCACAGAGTTTTGTGGCCAACTCTTGGAATGAATTTTGAACCTATGGCCCATTGATACACTACCACTGAACCACGTTGGCTCCTGTTATACAAACCTCGCTTATGAGCTTTCAGAAGAAACCACAGACAAAGACTAGTTACCAAGATAAAGAACAATGTAGATTTATTCAACATATTTACCATCTTCTTCACTGCTCTCATCATCATCCTCTTCCTCTTCATCTTCTCCTCCTGCAGCTCCTTCACACTCTTCCTCGTCCTCAGAATCTGATTCTAGCCAATCTTGGTTCTCTGCAGAGAGCAAACATGAGTGAAACAAAAAAAAATCAACTTCCTAAACAAAAAACTTCATCAGTCAAACAAAGACATATTTTAGACCAAATACCATTATATAGACCAGGCCTGATATTCCCTCCATCCTGAAAAACTGTGTGCCAGCTGAAATACCCAATCCCAAACAATTGCATTCCTGTATTCAATTTAAATAGGTCAGGTATTACCCTGACACATGTCTCTATGCACGAGCTGGGAGAGGAAGAACATATTTTTCAAATTACTTTCCCTTTCTCCCTTATTGGGAAAATATGTAACCTCTATAAACATTTTGGCATGGGGTAGCACAGTGGCTCAATGTTTAGTATTGCTGCACCAGGGACTCCGGTTCGATTTCAGCCTCAGCCGACTGCCTGTGTAAAGTTTGCACATTCTCCTGTATCTGTTTCCTCCCACGGTCAAAGATGTGCAGAGATTCATGCACTGGCCATGTTAAATTACCATACTGTCCAGGGATGTATAGATTAGGCGAATTAGCCATGGGAAAATGCAGAGTTACTGGGATACGGTAGAGGGATGCATCAGGGTGGGGGATGAGTATTGTAAAGGAGGAGTGTTGTAGAGTTATTGTGTTGAATGACCTGCTTCTACACTGTAGGGACTCTGTGACGTTTCAATAAAGCCCTAGAAGAGCTCGAGAGTAAAGAAGGATGGGAGTCCACGTTGCAAAGCTCGGCAAGCACTAACAAGTGGATGATGGTATGAAAACATTTCATAAGCTTTTAATACTTCACACAGTATTGAATTACCTATACCAAGAAGTTCTTCGAAACACTCCAGAAAGATGCATTTCCTATCACAAATGAAAACACCTCGAAGAGCTAGAATTCATTACATGAATTTAAGTTTCAGGGTCCCAATCCAGATGTTCTGAACTCCAGGTTTGGGATCCAGAAATAGTGGGATTTTTGAGGAGATACTCAATTAAGAGGTCACTTTCAGGAACTGCATCCAATTAAGGCCCATGGATCATCTCTACAAAGAACTGCTCGATGGGATAGCATGTAGCTGTGTCTGACAGGTCTTGTAGTGGTAGTGACCCTACCTCTGATCTAGAAGATCCAGATACAAATTCCACCTGCTCAGGATGAGAGTCACAGCATGTCCAAAAAGGTTGATTAAAGTAAATACAGTCATGGCTGAGGCAATTCCAGCCCAGCAGATCTATCCTAGATGATTTTGCAGGATGTGCCTCAAGTGGGAGGCTACCATCAAGCCAATTACGGGGTCAAGTGACAGTGGAGATCTTGCCCATCACTTGAAAAATCTAGAAAGCATGTAAAGAGATTATCAATTAATAATTAGTTGCCCTAATTAGCTACTTGGCACTGGGGCAAGTAGCCTTCTGGATATTTCTCAAGTAACTCAGGCTAGAATAAAATAAAAAGCAATCTGTTCAAATATGTTACAACACACCCATGGAGCAGGTGGGATTTGAATGTGGGCCATTTTGTTCAAAGATAGGGATGCTTGCCACAAGAGGCCCTCAAGTTTCTCTAGTGTCCTTGGTCCAATCATCTTCAGCTGCTTCATCAATGACCTGACTTTCATTATAAGGTAAGAAGTGGGGCTGTTCACTGATGATTGCACAATGTTCAGCACCATTTGTGACTCCTCAGGTATTGAAATAGTAAAATGCCCAAATGCAGCAAGACCAGAAGAAAATTCGAGCTTGGGCTGACAAGTGGCAAGTAACATTTGTGCCACTCAAGTGTCAGCCAATGACCATCTCTAACAAGAAATAATCAAACTGTCGCATCTTAACATTCAATCGCATTATCATCACTGAATAATATTAAAATCCTGGGAGTCTACCAATGACCAGACAATTAAATATTGTGGCTACAAGAGCAAGGCAGAGGTTAGGAATTCTTCAGCAAGAAATTCACCTCCTGATTCCTCAGAGGCTATCCACCATCTACAAAGCACAAACCAGGAGAGCGATGCAATACTCACCATTTGCCTGGATGAGTGCAGCTCCAACATCTTTTAAGAAGCTTGACACCATCCAGGCCTGACTGGTCCCACATCCACAAAGATTCACTGCAGAAATTCACCAAGGCCCAGTAAACAGGACCTTCCAAATCCTCAATCACAACCTATGTAGGAGAACCATATTGGCGGCACGGTGGCACAAGTGGTTAGCACTGCTGCCTCACAGCGCCAGAGACCCGGGTTCAATTCCCGCCTCAGGCGACTGACTGTGTGGAGTTTGCACATTCTCCCCGTGTCTGCGTGGGTTTCCTCCGGGTGCTCCGGTTTCCTCCCACAGTCCAAAGATGTGCAGGTCAGGTGAATTGGCCATGCTAAATTGCCAGTAGTGTTAGGTAAGGGGTAGATGTAGGGGTATGGGTGGGTTGCGCTTCGGCGGGTCGGTGTGGACTTGTTGGGCCGAAGGGCCTGTTTCCACACTAAGTAATCTAATCTACACCAGGACAGCATATACACAGAAACACCAACACCTGAAATTTTCCTTCCAAGCCACTCACAACCTTGCCTTGGAAATATAGTGCTGGTCCTCAAGTGTTGCTGGGTTAAAATTCTGAAGTTTCCTTTTGAATGGCATTTTGGGTACCTTTACCAAATGAATTGTAGCATTCTGAGAAAGCACCGCACCACCATCATTTCGTGGGCAACTAGCATAGGGAATAAATACTGGCCCAGCCAGCGTCAACCATATTCCATGAATACATTTTTAAAAAACTGTCCAGAAGCCATCTCTTCAATAATTGGCTGAATGTTTGGAAAATGCTGAAAGACTAAAGATGTGCAGATTAGGTGGATTAGCCATGTTTAATTGCCTATAGTGTCCAAGGATGTACAGGCGAGAAAGGTTAGCTGTGGGAAATGCAGGATGACAGGGATGGGGTGGGACTTTGTGGGATGCTCTTTGAAGGGGTACTGTGGACTCGATGGGCCTATTGGCCTGCTTCTACATGGTAGAGATTCTATGACTAGGATGCCATCCAATAGCAAGAAACTGTGAACACATCTGCCATCTTGGGATGAAAATTCAGCTCCAGGTGACTCAAATGAGAGAATGTGAACAATTTTTGGAAATGAAAACATTTGGGATTACACAACTGACAGAAGAATACAAGTTGGTTGGACTTGCTAAGAAAAAAACAACTTTTGTTTTTGGCAGGTTTTTCTGTTGCTCAAAATCACTGCAAATTCTCAGAATATCTCTGCTAATTTTGTTGGAGTACCAACAGCTTTCCAAACATGCATAATTTTTGTAAATTATCTTTGGAAATAAAACAACTTTATTCCATGCAAAGATAAATTGGTGTACTGAAATCGATGATGAAGTATTTGAAAGAACTTTCAACTGTCTAACTGAAAATTACATCATGATGGTTGAGGTATTCAAATGCAACAATGAACTTCAACAGGCTGTTTGTGAGGTTACCCTTTCCAACATCCACTTTTCAGGCATTCCAACAAAGACTAAATAACCAAAAACAATAACTCAGATTTTCTTCTTTTAATCTCTGATGAGATCAAGTTAATCAATACAGATGGTAAACTTCACTTAGGATTAGCATCTGTTTTACTTCCTTTTAATAACTGATAATTGATGAAAAAATTCCATCCAATGTTATGAATCTTGATACATTAAAAGCTGAAAGTAATACTTCCAACACCTGCAGACTGGAGAAAATCAATGCAAATTAACTTCAAACATGTAAATAAGCAACAATGTTTGGTTGTACTGTGTAGACTAACAGTTTTAGATGGTACTATTATTTTACAATTCATTAATCCTTTTAAGACCTTGTTAGATTGTAACAGGCGTTTGTCAGTTTATCATAGGTGGCTCAGTAGGATGTATCACATGGAAAGGCAGACTACATGGCTGCAGCTGTTATGTCTAATGCTCGGAGGTGTGTGTGTCTGTGTACGTGGGGTTGTTGTGCCCTGTGCCTTCTAGATGCCATATCATGCCAGTGGCAGGGAATGGGAACAACAGTCCTCTGCCCAGAGATCACATGTACCATTCATATAGACAATTAAGGGATTCTTTCTGCTGTCACTGGCATTTCACCTGCTTTAGATGGTCCTCCATCACGTGTAGAAACAGCAAGATTAACAATGGTAGTCTCCCAAAGAACTCAGAGGGAGTGGTGCTTTACTACTTATACCCTATTGCTCACAAAGGGGTCCCATCATGGCAATGATTACTCTAGTGGTGATAGCACCACCTGCCCTCAAACCACCCAACCAACTGATGAATTGACCAGCAGCTCTTACGGGGTGATAGGCATTCCCAATTGTGATGGCTGCCCCAGTAGCAAACAATGAGTTACTTGCCGCTGAAGGTATGCGCCTCTGGACATATAGGACCACTAAATATTTGCTCATCCTTAATCTTCCAGCACATCAGCAGGTTGTCTGCCATGAAGGACAAGATTCATTCCACAGTGTTCCATGTCAAACCAGTGGAGTTTAAATAAACATATGGATTTGTGATGGAACCAGTAAAAACCACAAACTTACTTGGATCAGTTTCCAACAGAACCTTCCATTCATTCATCTTGTGCAGGTCAATGCAGTAAAGGTCGTTTAAAGTAAATTGCCGGTCTCCCACTTCAAACATCCCACCATAGATATAAAACAGACCATTTTTAATAACTCCCATGGCATTGGACCGAGCACATGGTTCAATGATGGGACCAGTTTCAGAAGCACCTTCCTCCTTCTCCTCTTCACTTTCTGTATCTGCTTTGGCATCAGGGTTGTTTATGACCTGCTTTATAGTCATGAGAGTACCATCTTCAGTTACAATTTCTTTGACTATTTCTGTTGAAGTCTGCAAGTCTTGCTTTTCACTTTTCACTTCTGTTCCATCTTCCTCTTTTCTTCCACGTCTTCGTTTTTTTTTCTCTCCCTTGTATCCCTTCAATTCTACAGCAAACCATCGATTCTTCACCATATCATAAATATGAATGTCATTAAAAAATTCTCCTTGGATGTCTTCATCCTCCTCTTCATCATATACACCACCAAAGAAAATGGCACGGTTGTTGGGGGCAACAGCCAGAGAGAAGCCTGATCGTGGTGATGGCTTTAGTCCTGTAGGGTTGAGGCGAACCCAGACCCATTTGTCTGAGGAAAAACAAATAATAAACACATTGGTTTCTGAGATGAACAGAGGTACTCATTTCAAATGCAATATAAAAGATAACTTATTTATTTAAAACAAACAAATGGAAATTGCCTGGAAATGTGGTGGAGGCAGGTTCAATAGAGGCATTCAAGAAGGTATTGGATGACTATATGAATAGAAATGGCATGCAGGATATAAGGAAAAAGCAGGAGATTGGCACTAGATAACAGAACTCATGTAGGCGTGATAGACAGAACGGCCTCCTGCTGTAGCATAACAATTCTGTGATTCTGTGAAAACACTGCTTAGGTGACCATGTTTTAGTTGCCTAAATTCCTAGTGAAAAAATGTTCTGTGTTTCACTTGGCAAATTTTCCATTACCTCTACCAAATCAAATTTAATCCAACTACTACCAAAATTTCCCAATGATAAAAATGTGGAGAAAATAATGTTTTAAGAATGGAAGACTTTACAACACTGTAATGTTTACTCCCAAAGTGCCACTTTAATTGAAAATGGTGGCCATTCAAAATCTCTGCCTGGAACCAAGCTCATATGAATTGAAACATTGTAAATTAAGTGCCAATTTTCATATTTCATCAGAATAAAAGGACAGCTTAATGCAGAGACATTGAGAAAAAGTGACAATCTCCTGTGAAGAGGGGGGAAAGATTGTGTTAGCATCAAGAGACAAATAGAACACTGAGAAGTGACAGTTGTTGGTTTAATAAAAATACAGATGGGACTTTCAGAGATTTAATAAACAATTGCCGAAGTGGACCTCGCTAGTAGAATCTGTTCACTGAGACAGAAAGACATTGCAAAGTTCAACTATGTGTGGCAAGGAAATGTGAGGCTACTGAAATGCTTAGTGTCTTGGGACAGGACCTAGCTATGAGCCACATCTGCCAGAGATGCTGTCAGCAATGATCGGTTCAAGGAGTTATAAAGGTACATCTCAAGTGCAACATTTAATGTGAAAGTAGGAAAAAGGGGGGGAAAAGGGGAAACAAAAGGAAAACCTTGAATTCTAGATGGAAAGAGCATAAAAAAACTTCAATTACACAAAACAGGTGGTGCATGATTAACATTTGGGGTTGAATTTAGACTTCTTGGCAATGGCAGTGACTTGGAAGTGTACAGTTGACTGATCTCATCCCTGCTGAATAAAAGTGGTCAACCAATGGCATGGCCGCAAGCCAACCGACTAGAAAAGGGGTGAGTGATCAGCTTGCCTAATCCAGGGTGTGAAAGTGCTTGTAGAAGTGCTGAGCTGGGGTTAATATAATAATGTCTTCACTACAGTTGCACCTCTTTCAATATAGTGATGGTTTAGAAGAAGGAAGCAGTGGGAACAGAGTTGGAGAGAGTTTTGGTGTAACAAAAGAATCTTGCAATAGCAGAGGTTTCAAAATTGGCGGGTCAGCTGAAGGAGAGATCTACAGTGACAGGATCGTCAGAGTGCAGGATGTGCAGTGAGTAGGATATTCAGTAATCCGATGGGTGATAAGATTCAGCAGGGAGGATCAGGTATAGTAAACACCTTCCTTTTGCTCTAGATTTCTAACCTTATCTTGTTTTATAACATTTTTCATTTATCAACTTAAGAATTTAATAATACAAAGTATTTCAGTTTATAGGGTGCAATGTTAGAACTTGTTTTCAGTTAAGGAAATTCTGCAGAATTTAACTACAGCTTTTACATTGATTCAAATTGGAAAACATTATTCGCTTCAAGCTTTTTCACTTAAAAGTTGCATTTTCAGGAATGCCAGCCACAATCTTAAGTGAGGACTTAGTGTGTTAGAGAATCTAATATCTTTTGAGGACCAAAAGCATCCAGTGTACTAGAATGCACAGTTGGCACAGGATGAGGCTCTCTTACTCACATTTTCCTCTGCCATAGTTCAGGAGGATCATGATCATATGTGAAATTCTAGCAGAAGCATATTGTACAGCACAGCTTGATCAGTACAAGTATCTCAATTATGGCCCAGGTGGCTGTGTGGATATTGTTAAACCTCCTCTCAGGTCCTGTGCATGGATTCAAACGGGATCAAAGCCATTTCTTGAGAAACAACTATCCTATAATAAAAAATAATCTGCCCATTGAAAGAATGGCATTCTTCCTTACTGATAGATTATCCTGGCTGTATAGATTAAGCTTTTATTCACATATGTGGGAAGCTATGACCTCTTTCACCTTTAGAAATCCTTTTACTGCTGGACTGATGATGTCACGAATAAAAGTAGTATATACACAAGTATATCTGAACTTGGCAAATATTAAAAAACTTATAAAGATTGATGGACCACAAGTTATGAAATTCTGTGAAGTTTATGAAAGCAATTTGAAGGTCCGATGCTGGAGTGCACAAACTTGATTATAGCACTTTCTATGTGCTTTGTTCCCTGAGAAAATGCCCTAATTCAGGCTGAAAAGTATGAAACTCCCCATGTTCAGCATCAGAATCTTCTGCCAATTGCAATGCAGTCTTGCTTTCAGCCTTAGTATTGACCGTTGCAACACGACGCATGACCCTTTCAAAGTTTTCATGTATGGGAGGCAATGGCATCATGATGTTCTCACTGGATTTATCATCCAGAGAAAAGGTCACTGGACCCAAAACATTAACTCTGATTTCTCTTCACAGGTGCTGCCAGAGCTGCTGAGCTTTTCCAGCAACATCTGTTTTTGATTCTGATTTACAGCATCTGCAGTTCTTGCGGTTTTTAATCATCCAGCGGCCCAGATAATGCTCTGAATCTCACCATCGCTAAAAATGGAATTTGAATTCAATAAAAATCTGGAATGTCATCCTTATCTGGTGGTCTGACTCCAGAGTATGGTCGATTCATAATTGCCTAATAAGCCATTCAATTGTATGAACCGCTAGAAAGGAAAAATGAAACTGGACGGACTAGCTGGCATCGACTCAGGCGCCGGAAATGACAAAGGTAAACCCAGCCTGTCAACCCTGCAGTTCCTCCTAATATCTGGGGCCGAAAATCAAAATTGGGATAGCTGTCTCACAGAAAGTGAAGGAACAGCTTAACATAATCATACTCATGGAATCACCTTATATACAACATCCCAGACCAGGCCATCACCACCCATGGGTATGTCCTGCTCCACCAGCAGTACAAACACAGCAGGGATGGTGGCACAGTGTTACACATGAGGGAGTAGTTCTAGGAGTCCTCAACATTGACTCTGGATTGCACGAACTCTCATGGCATCAGGTCAGACATGAGCAAGGAAACCTCCTGCTGGCTACACATGCCACACCCTCCACTCCTCAGCTGATGAATCAGTACTCTTCCATATTATACAGCACCTAGTGGAATCATGGAGGGTGACAACCATGTAGAATGTACACTGGATGGACGACTTTAGTGTCCATCACCTGACTGGCTCAACAGCATCATGTCTGACTGAGCTAGTTGAGTCCTGCTGCTAAAAAAAACTTAACCTCATCCTTACCTATCTGCCTACTGCAGCTGCATCTGCTTGTGACAGTACAGATAAGCGTGACCACCACACAGTCCTTGTCAGGGAAAAATACTGTCCCATGCTCACATTGAAAATTCCCTTTATTATGCTGAGCTAAATGAGACTGACTTCGAACATACCCAACAACCCGAGAATGGTTATTCATGAGACAATGCTTGCCATCAGCAGTCGCAGAATCATACTCCATCACAATCTACAACCTCATTGCTAAGCATATTCCTCATCCTACTATTACCATCAAGCTGGGTATTAAACCTAGTTCAATGATAAGGGCAGGAAAGCATGCCAGGAGTAGTGCAAAGCATACCTTAAAATGAGGTGTCAATCTGGTGAAGCTACAAAACAGCACTACTTGATTGCTAAACATTATAAACAGCAAGTGATTAACACAGCTAAGTGATTTCACAACAACAGATCTGGTCTAAGGTTTGCAGTCCTGCCAAATTCAGTCATGAATGGTGGTGGACAATTAGATAACTCATTACAGTAGGAAGCTTCACAAATATCCTATCCTCAATGATGGAAGAGCCCAACACATCAGTATAAAAGATACTGTGTTGCCACAGTCTTAGCAGACCATAGGGCTGCTCTCTCATTAGAGAGAGAAGTGACTGGTGGGAATTTACCCTGAGGGCCACCAGACCTCAAGTGAGGGAAGAGGTTGAGAAGGAGAGCCCTTCATGGTAACCTCAAACCGGTGTTGGGAATTGAATCTACACTGTTGAGATTAAAATGCTCTGCAAACCAACAATCCAGCCAACTGGGCTTAATCAATCCCATGTAAAAGATGAGGCTAAAACATTCATAACTATCTTTCAAAAATGCTGAGTGGATGATCCAAGTGTGCCTCCTGCTGATGTCTTCTGCATCACCAATCTTCAGCCAATCTGATTCACTCCATGTGATATCAAGAAATGGTTGGAATCACTGGATACTACAAAAGCTATAGGCCCTGACAACATTCCAGCAATAGTACTGAAGGCTTATGCTCCAGAATTTGACACATTCCTAGCCAATCTGTTCGAGTACATCTACAACACTAGTTACTACCTGACGATGTACAAAATTGCCCAAAGATGTCCTTTGCACAGCGTTCTGCATCAGTAAAATTATGGAAAGTGTTATCAACAGTGCTATTAAGCAACACTTGCTCAACCTGCCCTGAACAAGGCCAATCAACTTTTGACCCCATTACAGCCTTTATTAATGAAAGAACTAGAGGAAAGGTGAGCCTGACTATCTTTGACATCAAGATCACATTTGACAATGTGGGATCAAGGAGTTTTAATGAAACTGGAATCAATGGGAATTAGAGGAAAACTGTTCAACAGTTAGATATATAGATAGCATAAAGGAAGATGGTTATGGTTACTGCACATCAACCATCTCAGCTCCAGGACATCTCTATAGGAGTTCATCAGGGTAATTTCCTTAGCTCAGTTTCATCAATGACCTTCGCTCCATCACAGAGTCAGAATTGAGGGCATTTGCTAATGATTGCACAATGTTCATCACCATTTGTGATTCCTCAAATACTGAAGCACTCCATGTCCAAATGCAGAAAGAAGTGGACAACATCCATATTTGGTCTGACAAGTGCAAATAACATTTATACTACACAAGTGCCAGCAATGACCATCTCCAAAAGGACAGAATCTAACCCTCATCCTTTGACATTCCCTGGTATCATCATCACTAAAACTCTCACTATCTACAACCTGGGGGTTATCACTGACCAGAAACTGAACTGGACTGCCATATAAATACAGGTGGTTACAAAAGCAGGTCAGCAGCTTGGAATCTTGCAGCAAGTAGCTCACCCCATGACTCCCCAAAGCCTGACAATCATCAACAATACACAAGTCTGGAGTGTGAACGAATACTTCCCACTTTCTTATGTTTGATGTGTTTTGGGGGTGAGGGAGGGCAGGAATCAAACGAAAGCAAATGGGCAACTGCTGTTTGAATACAGAGATGCCTGCATATGTGTGCACACGAGAGAGAGAGAGAAAGAGAGAGAGACAGACAGACAGATAGACAGACAGACAGACAGACAGACAGACAGAGACAGGCAGAAAGAGAATGTGCGAATGAGAGTAAGTGAGAGATGGAGACAACTATTGAGAAACATACAACACAGGATGCCATTTGGCCCTTCACAACAGTGACAGCTTTTTGAAAGGACAACTCAAAAGTTCCACTTCTCTACTCTTATCACATAGCCCTATGAATCTTTCCTTTTTAAGCATACACATTCATTTCCCTTTTGAACGTTATAATTGAATTTGATCCTCTTTTGACTATCATTTATATTGAATGAAGATCAAGAAAAACCATGCTTGCGTATTCAGCCAAAGAGGACTCTGGTGAAAGCTAAAGGGCCATTTAAAAAATGATGGAATAGAACAGACTTCTGAAGATTTAAGGAACAAGGAGTCATTAAAGCCTTATGGTGGAAGTTGATTTACTCAGGTAGAATTGGATGATTTTCAAAGGACACTGGCAAATTTAACCCAGCGGAGTAAGAGAAATGAGCCTGCTGGACAGCTGGTATTGTCATAGTGACCAGACTATATAAAGCAATATATCTGCCTGAAATGTGGTGAACAATGATAGTTGTTGTAAGAGATATCTTGATTGCATTAATGAGAAACTACTTTTCCTTCAGCTTGATATATTAAATGCCTGTTAGCTGTTTTTCAGGTTAGACCATAACATCATAAGGTACAGGAGTAGAAGTAGGCTATCTAGCCCATTGAGTCTGCTCTGCCATCTGATCATGGCTGATATGTTTCTCAACCCCACTCTCCTACCTTTTCCCTGTAATCTGTGATCCCCTTACTGATCAAGAATCTATCTATTTCTGTCTTAAATGCAGAAATACAATTGATGACTTGGCCCCCACAGATTCACCATCATCTGGCTGAAGAAATTCCTTCTCATCTGAATTATAAAGAAGCATCTCTTCAGTCCAAGGCGATGCCCTCAGATCCTTGTCTCTCTTACTAGTGGAAATATCTTGTGCAGATGACACCAAATTTGGAGGTGTAGTGGACAGCGAAGATGGTTACCTCAGATTACAACAGGATCTTGACCAGATGGGCCAATGGGTTGAGAAGTGGCAAATGGAGTTAATTCAGAGGTGCTGCATTTTGGGAAAGCAAATCTTAGCAGGACGTATACACTTAATGGTAAGGTCCTAGGGAGTGTTGCTGAACAAAGAGACCTTGGAGTGCAGGTTCATAGCTCCTTGAAAGTGGAGTCACAAGTAGATAGGATAGTGAAGGCGGCGTTTGGTATGCTTTCTTTTATTGGTCAGAGTATTGAATACAGGAGTTGGGAGGTCATGTTGCAGCTGTACAGGACATTGGTTAGGCCACTGTTGGAATATTGCATGCAATTCTGGTCTCCTTCCTATCAGAAAGATGTTGTGAAACTTGAAAGGGTTCAGGAAAGATTTACAAGGATGTTGCCAGGGTTGGAGGATTTGAGTTATAGGGAGAGGCTCAAAAGGCTGGGGCTGTTTTCCCTGGAGCGTCGGAGGCTGAGGGGGTGACTTTATAGAGGTTTACAAAATTATGAGGGGCATGGATCAGGTAAATAGGCAAAGTCTTTTCCCTGGGGTCAGGGTGTCCAAAACTAGAGGGCATAGGTTTAGTGTGAGAGAGGAAACATATAAAAGAGATCTACGGGGCAACTTTTTCACACAGTGGGGGGTATGTGTATGGAATGAGCTGCCAGAGGAAGTGGTGGAGGCTGGTACAATTGCAACATTTAAGAGACATTTGGATGTGTATATGAATAGGAAGGGTTTAGAGGGATATGGGCCAGGTGCTGGCAGGTGGGACTAGATTGGGTTGGGATATCTGGTCGGCAAGGAAGGGTTGGACCGAAGGGTCTGTTTCCATGCTGTACATCTCTATGACTCTATGTCAACTCTGTTCATGCCTGTCAGTATTCTGTAAGTTTCAATGAAATCCCCTTCCAATCTTTCTAAACTCCAATGAATGCAGACCCAGAACCCTCAACTGCTCCTCACATGGCTAGCCCTTCAACTCTAGGTTCATTCTTGTGATCCTCCTCTGGACCCCCTCCAATGCCAGCACGTTCTTCCTTAGATACTGGGACCAAAACTGCTCATAATATTCCAAATGCAGTCTGACCAGAACCTTATACAGCCTCAGCAGTACATCCCTCCTCTTGTATTCTAGTCCCCTTGAATTGAATGCTGGCGTAGCATTGGTCTCCCTGTCAACTGATCCCACATATTAACCTTAAGAGAATCCTGGGCTTGGATTCCTAGGTTCCTTTGTGCTTCAGATTTCTGAAGACTTTCCCCATTGAGGAAATAGTCTGTGCCTCTATTCCTCCTACCAAAATGTAAAACCTCTCACTTTTCTATACTGTACTTCATCTGGCACTTCTTTTCCCCCTCTCTAAACCTGTTCTGCAGCCTCCCCAACTCAACACTGCTTCTAGTTATCTAAATGATTTGTCAGACATGACTACCCCTTGATGAAGCCATTCTGACTCAGCCCTATTTTGCCATGCAAGTACCCCATAATCTAGTCCTTAATAATAGACTCTAATATCTTACCAAACACCAAGGTCAGGCTAACTGGTCTATAATTACTCATCTTCCGTGCTCTCCCTTCTTAAAAAGGCGTGTTAACATTAGCCATTTCCAGTCCTCTGGGCCCCTTCCTGACTCCAATAATTTCTGAAATATTACCACCAACACCTCCCAGATCTCCTCAGCTATCATCTTCAGAATTCAGGATGTAGTCCATCTGGTCCGGGTGACTTAGCCACCTTCAGACCTTTTACCTCTGTGGTGATGGCCACAACATTCACCTCTGCATCCTGACTCTCAAGTTCTGGTATACTTCTGTAATAGAAACAGAGAAAAAGGTGGAGTAAGCCATTCAGCCCTTCCAGCCTTCACCATCATTTAATATGATCATGGCTGATCATGCAATTTCAGTATCTCACTCCCGTTTTCTCGCCATACCCCTTGATCCCTTTAGCCACAAAAGGCCACATCCAGTTCCATCTTGAATATATTTAATAAACTGGCCCCAACAGCTTTCTTCAGGAAAGAATTCCACAGGCTCAAAACTTTGAGTGAAGAAATTCTTCCTCATCTCAGTCCTGAATGGCTTACCCCTTATTCTTAGACGGTGACCGCTGGTTCTGGACTTCCCCAAACATTGGGAGCTTTGTTACCATATCTAGCTTGTCCAGTCTCATTAGGATTGTATATGCTTCTATGAGATCTCCACTCATTCTTCTAAATTTCAGTACAAGCCCAGTCGATCCAGTCCTTCTTCATAGGTCAGTCCTGCCATCCCAGGAATCAGTCTGGTGAGCCTTTGTTGGACTCTCTCAATAACATGAAGGTCCTTCCTCAGACTAGGAGACCAAAACTGAACACATTACTCAAGGTGTGGCCTCACCAAGGTTCTGTATAACTGCAATAAGACATGCCTACTCTTATACTCAAATCCTCTTGCTATGTAGGCCAGCATGCCATTGGCTTTCCTCATAGCCTGCTCCACCAGCATGTCAATACTTAGGTACCATTCCACCATGACACCCAGGTCTCCTTGCACCTCACCTTTTATTAAATTGCCTCCATTCAGATAATAATCTGCCTGCCTGTTTTTGCGATCAAACTGGATAACGTCACATTTATCCACATTATATTACATTTGCTAAGTATATGCCCACTCAGCCAGTCTGTCCAAGTCATCCTGCAGCCTCTTAGCATTCTCCTCACAGCACACACTGCCAGCCAGCTTAGTCTCATTTGCAAATGGAAATCCAGTTTGGAATTTGGAAATCCAGCTTCCTCTGCCCATCAGGAAGAGTTTTTTTTTCCCCAATAGGACGCATATCATTGGATGTTTAGTCCCCGATCCTCTTGCAGCAATATTTCTGTGATGGCTACAACATCGGACCTGTCAATTTCAAACTGTGCTACAAGTTAACTTACTCTTTGCAAATTGCATGCATCTAAGTACAATATCCTCAGTCCTTTGTTGACCACCTGGTCTCATATTTTTCCCTTTATCTGCTGTGCCTGAAGTTAGATTCCTGACTCTTTTCATATCCTGTTCTATTACTTGTTCTGGAAATTTCAGTTACCTCCCCTGAGCCCTCTCTCCCCTCTTGAGCTACTTTCCACTATGATTCTGGTCCCATAACAATTCAAGTGGAGCCTGTTCCAATGGTTCAGTCCCAACACAGATGCCAGTGCATCTGAGAAATATAACCTTTCTTTCCTGCACCACTCTTTTAGTCATGGTTTACTTCATTAATTTCCTTATCTCTCTCTGTACTTGTGACATGGGTAATAATAACCCTGAGCTCCTGTTCTTTTCTTTTGTTCTTATTCCAGATATTCCCCAAATAGGACCTCCTGCCTATGTTGTTGGTCCCTACATGGACCATAACAGCTGATCCTTCTCCTCCTCCCCCCCACTCTTTTTCAAGCTGGTTCGAAACGCAACACACTATGGGGGAACTCTCGATCCTGCTTACAAAGGATACAATCTTTACCCTAATTAAAGAATCCCCTCTCATTATTACTTTCTTTTTTGATCCCCCTGCTTGAGTGGCCTCCGGTCCCAAAGTGCAGTGGTCAGTTTGCTCATCCTCTCTACAGTCCTCTTCCTCATCTATGTAGGAGCGAGCATCTCATACCTATTGAGCAAGGTCAAGAGCTGAGGTTCCTCCAATGCTAAATTTAGGATTCCTCTGGCTGCCTCATTTATAGTCATACCCTCCTACCCCTGACCACATTTGAAGTATTAACCTACATGATGTATATGTCTCCTGAAACATAACATCCAGCTAACTCTTCCCCTCCCTGATGTTGCAATATTTGAAGTTCAGACTTCAGCTCATCCATTCTTAGTCAGGGTTTCTTGAGCAACCAACACTTGCTACAGATAAGGATCCAGCTCTTACATCATACACTTTCCACACATCGCCTGGCTCTGCATCTCAACGTTACTTAATTATTTTAAATTTGTATTTTTAAATTTCCTGCTGGTCTTTAGTTTTTAATCTGTGAAATATTTCTCCAATTTGCCTTTGGTCTGAAAACAACTTAGAATAGGTATTCAAATTAGCAGTTACATACCTATCAATGAACCTATGACTTTTCCAGTGAAGTCGCTTTTATCTCCTTGTTTCTGATCCCCAAGTCTCCTCCCTCTCTCTCTGTCCAGACTCACTAGTATGTGTGTAGGCCTCAAGCCTCAGCCTCAACTTTTATTTCTTGCACAGCCTTAATGGCTTTCCCCACTAGCTCCTTTTCCCTTGTGTTCCAGATTTCCTAAAGCCTTGCTTTCAAATTATAGAGCAGAAATACACACTATCGAAAGAAACAATGGGACTGATCACCACAAATTCCAATTACACTCTAATGTAACAAAACAGTACTCCACTGCATACAACACAGCACTGCAGAAGCCCTCCATTCATGACCCCCAAATCAAAGGCTTCTGGAACTTGATTAAATCAGTTGTTGAATTAACCAGCATCAGCTCAGTATGTAAATTCCTCTTAAATAGCTGCAATTAAACTGCACCCAAACAAAAGAGCAATTTTCAGTTAATTATTAAAGGACAAATTAGACTTCCATTTGAAATTAGCCATAGAGTCATATAGCATGGAAACAAATTCTTCAATCCAACAAGTTCACACTGACCATAATCCCATTCTAAACTAGTCACTCCTGTCTGCACTTGGCCCCTCCTCCAAACATTTCTTATTCATGTATTTATCCAAATGACTTTTCAATGTTGTTGGTGTACTTGCATCTACCACTTTCTCTGGAAGTTCACTCCACGAGAACCACTCTCTACGTAAACAAGTTTCCCACCAACACATTCCACCCTGACCTTAAATTTACCTGGACCATCTCTGACACCTCCCTCCCCTTCCTGGACCTCTCCATCTCCATCAGTGACGACCGACTTGACACTGACATCTTCTACAAACCCACCGACTCCCACAGCTACCTGGATTACACCTCTTCCCACCCTACCTCTTGCAAAAATGCCATCCCGTATTCCCAATTCCTCCGCCTCCGCCGTATCTGCTCCCAGGAGGAGCGGTTCCACCATAGAACACACCAGATGGCCTCCTTCTTTAGAGACCGCAATTTCCCTTCCCACGTGGTTAAAGATGCCCTCCAACGCATCTCATCCACATCCCGCACCTCCGCCCTCAGACCCAACCCCTCCAACCGCAACAAGGACAGAACGCCCCTGGTGCTCACCTTCCACCCTACCAACCTTCGCATAAACCAAATCATCCGCCGACATTTCCGCCACCTCCAAACAGACCCCACCACCAGGGATATATTTCCCTCCCCACCCCTCTCCGCCTTCCGCAAAGACCGTTCCCTCCGTGACTACCTGGTCAGGTCCACGCCCCCCTACGACCCACCCTCCCATCCTGGCACTTTCCCCTGCCACCGCAGGAACTGTAAAACCTGCGCCCACACCTCCTCCCTCACCTCCATCCAAGGCCCCAAAGGAGCTTTCCACATCCATCAAAGTTTTACCTGCACATCCACTAATATCATCTATTGTATCCGTTGCTCCCGATGCGGTCTCCTCTACATTGGGGAGACTGGACGCCTCCTAGCAGAGCGCTTTAGGGAACATCTCCGAGACACCCGCACCAATCAACCACATCGCCCAGTGGCTCAACATTTCAACTCCCCCTCCCACTCTGCCGAGGATATGGAGGTGCTGGGCCTCCTCCACCGCCGCTCCCTCACCACCAGACGCCTGGAGGAAGAACGCCTCATCTTCCGCCTCGGAACACTTCAACCCCAGGGCATCAATGTGGATTTTAACAGTTTCCTCATTTCCCCTTCCCCCACCTCATCCTAGCTTCTAACCTCCAGAAACTCGATCCCCTGACCTGTCCGGACTTGTCCGACCTGCCCAGCTCCTTTTCCACCTATCCACTCCACCCACTCCTCCCTGACCTATCACCTTCATCTCCTTCCCCACTGACCTATTGTACTCTATGCCACTCTCTCCCACCCCCACCCTCCTCTAGCTTATCTCTCCATGCTTCAGGCTCTCTGCCTTTATTCCTGATGAAGGGCTTTTGCCCGAAACGTCGATTTTGCCTGTCCTCGGATGCTGCCTGAATTGCTGTGCTCTTCCAGCACCACTGATCCAGAATCTGGTTTCCAGCATCTGCAGTCATTGTTTTTACCTCGTTGATTTTAACCCTACTGCGAATCCTCTTGCAAGGATGCCTGCCTTGAAGAAGTTTTCCTCCTCTCTCTACAAGTTTCCCCTCACGTCTTTTCTAAATCTTTCTCCTCTCACCTTAAAAGCATGGCCCCTAGTCTTGAAATTCCTCATCCTTGGAAAAAGATACATGCCTTTCACCTTATCTATACCTCTCATAATTTTATAAACCTCTATAGGGTCACATCTCAACCTCCTATGCTACAGTGAAAGAAGTCTCAGCCTATTCAGCCTCTCTCTATCGCTCAAACCATCCATTCCTAGCAACATGCTGGTAAATTTCTTCTGAACCTTCTCCAGTTTAATAAAATCCTTCAAAACAGGGCAACCAGAACTGGACACGGTACTCCAGAAGAGGTCTCACCTAAGTGACCATCAAAATGACCATCGCCCATACTCAAAAGGTCTGAGTAATGAAGGCAAGCATGCTAAACGCCTTCTTAACCAGACCACCTACATGTGATACAAACTTATTCCTTAAAACTTAGTTTGTTTGTTAAGTAAGCATCTTAAAAGATGAAATCTTGTCCTCCCTTTATTTCTGTTCACTGCTGGGTAATTTGTATTCTTTTAACAATCATAAGTTGTAATGGGGATTTTAGTATATGCTATAACACTTGTATCTAAACTATGTTGTAATATATTTGCTAAAATAGTTAGCCAATATTGGTACTCTAACAGTCACAAACAAATTACCTTATACAGCCTCATCAAGATCTAAACATTATAGAAGCAAAATTATCTAATGGTAACAGGCTTTTTAATTAACTTTGTTTTCTGAAACAAACTTTTTCAAATAGACATAAAACTATTGTTTTCAAACATTTTCATTTTGAATAGGTAAGGCAAATGAACAAACCCTATGGTGAATCTAACTTAATTCAGTTCAACCAAGGGTCATTCTTCAAGAAACAATATTTTATCCAGTTAAAAATCACACAATACCAGGTTATATCCAACAGGTTTATTTGGAAGCACTAGCTTTTGGAGCGCTGCTCCTTCATCAGGTGGTTGTGAAGTATGCACAACCACAACCACCTGATGAAGGAGCAGCGCTCCGAAAGCTGTGCTTCCAAATAAACCTGTTGGACTCTAACGTTGTGTTGTGTTGCGTGATTTTTAACTTCATACACCCCTGTCCAACACCGGCACCTCCACATCATATTTTATCCAAGTTGATATTTTCAGGTAATTATAAAAGCGCCCACAAGTTTGAGTCATTGATATAATTCGAGATGTCTTGCCATCATTTTCATGCCAATTTTACTCTGCATAAGCTAGTTGTTCCTTTAAAATGATGAACTTAAATGTGTGCAAGTATTAAATACTAGTTAAAATGGAAATGTCACCAGATACATGACAGCGTGTAGAGAAATGGAACAAGCGGCAGACTGGATATAAAGAGGTCTATAAAGCTGGCAAATGTTGGGAAATAGTGCTCTGCAAGAATTCATGCTGGAATCAGTGCTGTTCATTTTTCTTATTAAGATTTGCACTTGTGAATCAAATATAATTTGATAAGTTACAGATGACACCAATGTCAGGATGTAGTTAATGCAGAAAGAAATTAATAAGCTCGCAGAATTGCTGGATAACTAGCATGTGATGCAATATATTCTGGAAGGCAGAATAAAGCAGTAACACATACTTGGGAAAATGTGTCTTAATGCAATGAAGGGATAGGGCTACAGATACAGTAGTGAAATAAGTCAGCAAGGGCATTAAATAAGCACTTGAATCATTTCTCGGGAGGAAAAATGAAAAGCAAGGATGTTAAACTTGTGTAGAGGCTTCCTGAGAACACAGGTGGTTAACAATTCTAGTGTCATATTATTAGAAGGATATAGAAGTATAAGAGATGGTACAGGGTGCGATTCCTTTCTCGAAGGGATAAAATAAGGAATTATTAAAGGTCTTGTTATGTAATGGAAGATTTTCTATTTGTGCGAATGACTAGCTCAAGGGGACATAAACATTAGATTGTCAACAATAAATCTACTGGGAAATAAGAAGAAACCTCTTTACTCAAAGAATTAACAGATTATGAAGCTTTTTATGCAACTAGTTGAGGTGAATGACATCTATGCATTAATGAGGAAGCGAGGGAAGCATGAAAAAGACAGGAATAGAAGGATATGATGAAGAACTGAGAGGTGAAGCTCATAATGAGCATGAACACTGAAATGGATCTGATGCTGAAATAATCTACTTCCGTTCTGTAAACTTTGTATTTCTGATTCTACAACCATAGGTTACAAAATGGCCCAGCTCTTCTGCTCTCTAAGAAAATTCAACATGCTCACATTCATGGGAACTGCCCAGGAAGTTCGAACTTCTGATGAACAATTCCCTGGGGTCCATCTTAAACATTTCTGACTCTGAGCTACTCAGAGGCTTTGGACAGTTCTGTATCACTGCCGTGGAGTATTATGATGGAGTTCACAAATGGACCTATCTCTGGAGAAGGTGGGCTTGGAAGAGCTAATAATAATTACACAGCAGAAGCTAGAGAAGAAAGGGTTCCAGCAGAGTGGCAAACTACTGATTACTGCTGCTTTGCCGAAGATCTGGGCCAGTGACAGACTCATCAATTAGCAGTTGCTATCATATGGCAACCAACATCACACTCCACATGCACATACCTGTACATTCTTTGCCTTCATTTTTTAGGAGGAACATATCAGAGTACACAATGCCCTTTTCTACATCTTTCTTTACTCGCTGCAAGGAAAAACGAAAACAATACAAAATCATTTACCACAAATATCAAACTGCCAAATGTGATTTAACTTTCAAACATGCCTGAATTTGCAAAGGGGACAAATCCTTGCCCTGGATAAAGGTAAAGTAATCATATCGGTTTGTTAATACTTCAACAAAATTACCTTTTTAATAGCTTCACGTGTAACTGCAGGTTTGTTCCCTTAATAAAAGTTTCTCATGAAAGAGCTTCATATCCTAAACCCAATCAGCTCATTTTCATGGATTATCTGCTATTTCATCTCTAAGATTTTAGCTGGTCATGTAACAGCAGTTCTTATGACTGCGACAAAGATATAATACCAGATTTTCCCGTACTGAAGCAGGCTTCCTCATGGGCTACCTTCAGCAGTTGATCTGCCAAAGTCTATAGAAAAGATTGTTCTGCCTTTTTGAAACAGAAAGGTACAATGTTACTGTTATAACTATGAATAGAAGGATGTGCTAGTAGTCAATCCCCATTACTCCACCCATCACACAATTGGCCTAACCTTTCTTCATTCATTGATGGGATATGGACATTGCTGGCTGGCCAGCAATTTTATCGCCCAGCCTAGTGGCCTTGGGAAGATGACAGTAAGCTACCTCTTGAACTGCTGCTGTCCATGTGTTGTAGGTAGACTCACAATGTCCTTAGGGAGAGAATTACAGGATTTAGACCCAGCAACAATGAAGGAATGGCAATACATTTTCAAGTCAGGATGATGAGTGGCTATGAAGGGAATTAGTAGGTTGTGGTGTTCCCATGTATTTGCTGCCCTCGTCCTTTTAAGTGGAAGTGGTCATGAGTATGGATGCAGCTGTCTGAGGATTTTTTTGTGAATTTCTGCAGCGCATCTTGTAGATAGTGGATACTGTTGCTACTGAGCTATTGGTGTAAAGAATGGATGCAGTGACAATCAAGTGGACTGCTTTGTGTCAAGGTTCTTGAGTGCTGTTGGAGTTGCACTCATCTAGGCAAGTGTACAGTTTTCATTACATTTCTAGATTTGTGCCTTATATCTGGTGGACAGGCTTTGGGGAGTCAGAAGTGGAGTGGAGTTATTTGTTGCAGAGCCCTAGCCTCTGACCTGCTCTTGTAGCCTGTAGTTACAAGGCAAGTCCAGTTGAGTTTCTGGTCATAGGTAATTTCCAGGGTTTTGAGTTTTGGACTCAGCAATGGTAACACCACTGCATGTCTAAGAGTGGTGACTAGATTGTTTCTTATTAGAGATGGTCATTGCCTGACATTTATGTGGCATGAATGTTACTTGACACGAGTTAACCTAAGCCTGGATATTGTTCAAATCTCACTGCCTTTGAATGGACTGCTTCAGTATCTGAGCAGTCACAAATGACGTTGAACATGGTGATGTTTACTGATGAAAGCACAATTTTCCACCTTATGATGAAGGGAAGGTTGTTGATGAAACAGCTCAAGATAGTTGGGCCTAGGACTCCATCCGGAGGAATTCCTGCAGAGATGTCCTAGAGTTGAGATCACTGATCTCCAACACCCACAACCATCTTCCTATGTGCCAGGTTAGACTCCACCCAGTGAGAATTTGCCCCGATACGCATTGATTCCAGTTTTGTTAGGGCTTCTTAATGCCACACTCCATTAAATGCAGCCTTGGTGTCAAGGGCTGTCACTCTCACCTCACCTCTGAGACTCAGCATGAAACCAATGAACTACAATGCGAATAGGCTGTATAAAGAAAGGTCTGAAAGAAAATCACTTATAACTTCCCACTTTTATCCAATACAGGTCAATAAAAGTGCTAATAAACCAGACTCTCAAAATAAAAGCAAAAACTGAAAGCACTTGAAACAACTGTTTTGTACAAATGAACATTGTGCAATGTTATCCATGAGTATCACTTGTTTCAACACTTGAATAGTTGTCTGCATCTCAGGCAAGAATGAGCAGCAGCTGACACATGGCCCTGCAGTACAGTTGATCCCTCAGAAATGATAACAAAGATATATTAAAATATCAAGAGCAAAGCAATCCTTTTGATCAGCACCCTATCCAGCAGTTTAAATAGTCACTCCTTCCACCACCAAAACACAGAAGTAACAGTTTATGTCATCAACAAGATGCGTTCCTTCAACACTATCTTCCAAACCAGTAATTTCTATAACCTAGGATAGGGCAACAGAAATATGGAAACACTATCATCTCGAACTTCCCCTCCAAGTCGCACACCACTATCTTGGAACTGTAGTGTCATTCCTTCAACTATCTCACTGCACAATACCAAGTCTAGTATAGAATGCTCTCTGGTAGCCTCCAGAACATGCTGTTCAAGAAATTATTCAAAAACGTTTTATGAACTTCCCATTTAGGCTATCTTTGCTCTTCTCTTACTTTCTAGTCCAATATATATTTTAAGTCCCATGATTGTTGCAGTGACTTTCCAAAATGCTCTCACTGTTTATGGCTTTATGCACCACCTTTCACATGGGAGTGGTATACAGGCGCCACACGTGCTCTCTTGCCGACACAACTTTTCATCCTGGTTTCCTGAATGGAAATCATCACTGTCTATTCTTCCAATATCGCCATTAAATAATGAAGCCACCCCTCCAAACTTTCCCAGCTTCCTGTCATCAATGGGAGCCCAGGCACCGTCTCCAAATGCATGACCACCCACCCTCTCTCTCCTCACACTTTCCCTGGAGTTCTACACAGGGGTACACCCTAAACCCACCCCCCACTTCCTCAGATAATCTCTCCAACATTGTCCTGTACAGGGCAAAGGTGGAATGTGTCAAAAGGTTGCAGTAAAAAGGGGGGTGTGTGTGCGTATTTGAGACTCACCCCCATCCCCCATACCAAAGGCAGAAGTCTTACCGTTGGTGTCCAGTCCGGCTGCTCCAGGGAGGCTGGGGTGGGGGGAGAATGGGTTTGGATGGAGTTGGGCAGACGGTGGGAGGGGACAGATGGGGGCAGGGTTGGACAGCGTTGGGGGGCGGACAGGAGTCAGGTTTGGGGGGCGTATGGTGGGAGGCGATGGATGGGGGCAAGTTTGGACAGGGTTGGGGGTGGACAGGGGGAGGGTTTGGACGGGTTTGGGGGGCAGATGGGAGGCAGTGTTGGACCGGGTTTTGGGGACCAGGAGCTCACACACTGTATGCTGCTGCCTCGTCTCCTGAATAGGGAGAGGACATAGCAAGTGCTCACTGTGTCAATCCCACAGAACTGATGAGGTGGGGGTTCAGCAATGCTGCAGGTCCCTTACACACAAGTGTGTGTCTGCTCAGAAACAAAGCCTGAGACAGAGAGAGGGAGCAAGACAGGCAGAGCGAGGAAAAAGGAAACTTCAGAAAACTCTGAGCCCCAGAGGAGAGGCACTGAATCAATTAACCAAATAATCAACTATCCAAACAAAATAGTGCCTGCCCATCTCAGCTGGATAATCGAGGTTCCTCAGTATTAAGGGTAACTGCTTTTTATGTGTAGACATATGACAGTTATTTTTAAAAAAAACTTTTCTTGTAAACTTTTGTTTATGGTCTTGTGCCTATTTAAATACTGTTTGCCTGTGTGTTGTGGCTTTAAGTTTAATGGAGGATTGATAATTACTGAAGATATTGATGCATTTTTCTAATTCTGTTTCTGAGCGAGTCCCAACACATTACATAAATAGAGGAGTTAATATTGCTATGCGTCTCCCATCACCTAAGAAATTTTATTTATTAAATTAGATTTATTAGATTCCCTGCAGTGTGGAAACAGGCCCTTTGGCCTAACAAGTCTACACCAACCCTCCGAAGAATAACCCACCCAGACCCATTTTCCTCTGACTAATGCACCTAACACTATGGGCAATTTAGCATGGCCAATTCACCTGACCTGCAAGTCTTTGGACTGTGGGAGGAAACCGGAGCACCTGGAGGAAATCCACGCAGACACGGGGAGAATGTGCAAATTTTATATAGACAGTTGCCCGAGGCTGGAATCAATGTGGTGCTGGAAAAACACAGCAGGACAGGCAGCATCCGAGGAGCAGGAGAATCGACGTTTCGGGCATAAGCCCTTCTTCAGGAATGAGGCTGGTGTGCCAAGTGGGCTGAGATAAAGGGTAGGGGGGAGGGAATTTGAGGGGGGGGGGGGGGTGGGAGGAGGTGAGGGTGAGGGTGATAGGCCGGAGAGGGGGTGGGGGTGGAGAGATCGGGAAGAAGATTGCAGGTCAAGAGGGCGGTGCTGAATCCGGGGGTTGGGACTGAGATAAGGTGGGGGGAGGGGAAATGAGGAAGCTGGAGAAATCTACATTCATCCCGTGTGGTTGGAGGGTTCCTAGGCGGAAGATGAGGCGCTTTCCTCCAGGCGTCGTGTGGTCAGGGTCTGGCCATGGAGGAGGCCAAGGACATGCATGTCCTTGGCGGAGTGGGAGGGGGAGTTAAAATGTTCAGCCATGGGGCGATTGGGTTGGTTGGTCCAGGTGCTCCTTGGATGCTGCCTGACCTGCTGCGCTTTTCCAGCAACATATTTTCAGCTCTGATCTCCAGCATCTGCAGTCCTCACTTTCTCCTTACTACATCATCAGCGTTGTTCTATTAAATAACCTGTTTCATTTATAAAAACATGTCTTCATATGTTTATCAATATGGTCATGAGTGATTTGAAATTAATCTGACAGCATTTTCAGTATTTTTAAGTATTTTAAGCTAATTTTTAAAAATAATTGAAATCAGAAGAGTTTCCATTGTTTTGAACAGAATAGGCAAAATTTCTTACATTTTTTCAGTTGTCTTAAGCGTACATGGACTAAATATCATCATGAGCTACTAAAATGAACTGTGACATTCAACTAGTGGTTAAAACATTAAAGTCAGCTTTAAATGAGAATCGAATTATCTACTTCTAGTTTAGTTTAAGAACATCTTGAAATGTCTTTATTAACAAGTTGCTTATATATTACTTTCCAATGTAGTAAAATGTCCCAAGGTACACCACAGAAACACTGTTATAAAAATTTGACAGAGCTAGAAGGAGATATTAGGGAAGATGCCTAAAACTTCATCATAATGTTACATTTTGTGAAATGTCTGAAAGGAGGTGTGTTGATGCAGAGAGTTGAGGGAGAAAGCTCGGCGCTTAGAGTGCAGACAACTGAAGGCATGGTCAACAATGGTGGAACAATTAAATAATGGCAGCTTATGAGGCCATAAATTAGAGAAGATCTCAGAGGATTGAGGGACGTTTCACATTTTTTCTCATCCAGTACTAGATGTCAAACAACTACTATGAAAAATCAGGGACAATTAATGCATCAGGAGAGCTCATAATGAGGAAGAGCTGCAAGTCATCAGCACAAATGTGGATTCTGACATTATGCTTTTTATTAATTTCATCTGTGAACAGCATGTAGGTGAAGAATGAGAGGGAGACAAAGATATAACATTATGAAACTCCTAAGGTAATGGCACAGTAGTGGGAAGAAATGTCATTGCAGGCTATTCTCTGGCGAGAAGGAGATGGATAAAAATGTAATCAGGTCAGGGCAATCCCACCCCGCTAAAGAAAGGAGGAGAGGTATGGAGGAGGACTGAGTGATTAATCCTGTCAAAGGCTTCAGGTAGCATTAGAAGATAAAGAACATTTTAGGACTAGCAAAGGTGAAAAACTAATTGGAAGGATTTACATATGCAGTTGTGGAAAAATGACATGGATGTGGGAGGTAACAATGGGTTCAAAGACCTTGAAATGGAAAGAAAGATTTTGCCATTCCCATTGTACTGAACTGACCCTTATGTTCTGTGAGACTGTCATTATGATAAACCATTGCTCTTCAATCTTCTTACTCTGTCTGCAATCTTTCGCACAGTTCACCAAAGAGTCCTCATCCTATTTAATCAATCCTGCCATAAGCATTCAAGTCCAGCCCTGGAGACTCAAGTGAGAGGAAAGGAAGACCATATTGAAGGAATCCAGGGCAAAGTGAAAGTGAGAGTCTGAGCAGATTGCTAACTGCAAAATGAATGGAGGGGTATAGGCAGGCAGTTGAGAACCTGAAGTACATTTCAAAGTGACTTGAGGAGCGTATCTTCAGGGGCAATCATGAAAGGAAATGGGGTTGGAAGGGGAATGCAGGGGAAAAAGCAAGTATGCAAATTCCCCAATTTACTTGTCTTTTAAACTCAATTGACAAGAAGCACTGACCAAGTTTCCCCCATCAACACATAATTACATTTTAGCACATATAAATAGAATCTAGCTACAAGTAAACAATTATGAGCTGTTTACATATAACTCTACCAATTAAAATTCCAACTACCCTTTTAAAACTTCCATTACATGTACACACATAGACAGACAAAAACACATGTATCATGGGCGGAGGGAAAAACTGGGAAGGCTTCACACAGTTCACCCAGGTGAGCCTTTTGGCTTATCAGAATCTGCTGCTCCTCAATCTTCTTTCTCCAGATACTTTTACTTGCTTGCAGGAGGCAGAAGGTGACTGGTTCATACTTAACCAATTAAGTCAGAGACATTATCAAAGCCATGGTTTACAGTAAGTGACAAGAGAAATAGACTGACTTTCTTCCGGCTTGAGGTTTATTTTTAATAAAGAGGACAGCTCCTTCCTTTCTGAGAGCTCCAATGGCTTCTGCTCAAACACCAACACCCATAAACTGTTCAGCTACCTGGGAGCCAATCTCAGTTTTGGGCAGGCAAAAGGCCTTTGCTATCGACAAGGGGTCACCATTGCCCAGATCAATCAGCTATTTGTTACTGAACAAATATCTATCCATGTGCAACTCTGGCCTCCAGCTCATCTGCAATTGGACTTCCCCCACAGTTTCAATAAATATCAGTATAATAATACTTACAATGAGCGCCAGAGAACTTGCTTTTAAAGAGTACAGCAAACCTTTTCAAAATGCATCATTTTTCAAAACACGTGCATTTCGATGCACAATGAAACATGCAGCAAAATAAAAAGATAGTCCTTATTCAAGGAAGTGATCACAGATGGACTCATCGGTGATTGACACAATATACCAACGTGATATGACAAAGCAAAGAGGGTGGCCATGGATATGGGTAGCGTAGTTTATATGAAAATGGATAATAAAGGAGGTTGGAGGATAGTAAACTTGAAGGAGACAGAGCACAGAGATTGAATTGAAATGGTGTTTGATATCACTGAAGATGAGAAGATATTCAGCGTAGAGGAAGGTGGTGAAGATATCTTGCTGACAAAACTTGATATGGAACTTGGATTGATAGATAAAAGGATTTTAAATAAAAGCTCAGAAGTTTCATTAAACAGGGAAAGTGTCATCACCCGTTAACCAGATTTCCATTAAGGGCATGATATAGACACAATCATCTGTAATACCCTACAAACAACAAGGGCTTTTTCAAGTAAAGAATTTCACAAGTGGAGGGAGGCAAAAGGTGATCGAATGGCTGAGACCAGGATACCTGGGAGGGACTATTGGCTTGGGATTGGTTGGGAGAGTTGCTAGCTAATGAGACAGGAATAGATGTCTTGATGGGCCCTTCAAAACATACAATAGGTGGCACAGAAAGCAGCGAGTCGGGGATAGCACAAGCAGAGTTGGAATGTTGAGGAATGCTGTAGAATTGGGGTATGCATTTTGGAGAACAGAACTCCACAAAGGGGCACAAGTGGAAGGAGACATGGTGAGAGGACAGGCCAACTTTGGAGGAATATGCTTCATATGCTGGTTTGTGAAGACTGCTATTTTTCCTGCACAACGTCTCAACAAAGGAAAGATATTAAAATTACTTCCACTGACAATAAAACAATCAAATTTAGAGAAAATGTATTATATCAACTGAGCTTAAAAGTCAAAAAATGTTTTAAAAATCTAATATCAAAAGCAGAAGCCTACATTCTAAACTCATAATGACTCATTATAACAATGTTATAATCCACACAGATTGCCTTTGCCAAATTCTTTCAAAGCAAGTCAATTTTCACCAGGCTCATGGAACTGAAGTATTTGTTGAAAAAGTAGAGCTCATCTCAGTTTCATCTCGTTATCAAGGCTTAACAATCAGAGGTCATTATTTTCCACTATTCTACAATATATTCAGGTTCTACTTTACCAAACTATAATGCAAAGTAGGTTTACAAACTGAGCAATTAATTGAAAAATAAGGATATTAAGGTCAAAACACCTAATTGTACACAAAATGAAAAGGTTAATGAGAAGGTAGTTGAGTTCACATGAAAATGGTTCTGCAACTGTGTCGTTATTCAGATTTATCATGAACAATACCTGGTGTTACCTTCTGTCAGTATGTCATGTATAAAGCTTATAAGTCTAGCTAAAGAGCTTATGTACTGCAGTGGCAGTGTCCCTACCTCTGAACCAGGAAACCCAGGTTCATCTCATCTGGTCCAGAAATGTGGGTTGCACGTTGGCATAGTGGTTAATACAGCTGCCTCACAGTGCCAGGAACCCTGGGTTTGATTCCAGGCTTGAGTGATTGCCTTTGTGAAGTTTGCTCATTCTCCCAACATCTGCATGGGTTTCCTCTGGGTGCTCCGACTTCCTCCCACAGTCCAAAGATGTGCGGGTTAGATGGGTTAGCCACATTAATAATAACCCATGTCGGGTGCAGGGGTGGATCTGGGTAAAATGCTCCTTGGAGGGTTGGTGCAGACTTGATAGGTTAAATTGCCTCTTTATGTACTGTAGTGATTGTGTGATTCTGTGCAATAACATTTATATCTATAATGTTCCTGAAGGTCTCCTGTGGTGCAGTGGTAGCACCCCTACCTCTTGGTCAAAATTCCACAATCAAGCCCTGCCTACTCCTGATGTGTGTTATAACATCTGAACATGGTTGATTACAAGTATCGACAACTATGGCTAATATTTCCAAGGCCTTGTATAGAAGTATAAAACTGTTGCCTATGGGATCACCAGTATGTGGATCCAAATAAATGAACATGGAATGCTCTTGTGGAATTTGTTTTCATATAGTAGATTATCCTTTTCCTATCATAGTGATCAAACACAAACGAAAAGAATAAATTAACGTGCATTTCGCATCACCTTTTACAAATAAAATTAGATTTTACTGAATTAACTTTCAAAGATATACCACGCAGTAACAGCAAATTTCAATATTGGAGCTCTTATAAAATTAATTCTTCACACATCTGACGTACAACAAAAAATCTACTGAATACATGAAGTCACTAGCAGATTTAATTAAGATAAAGATGGTAACTGTCTCTTTATCCGGTTCTAACCTGCACAAGGAAAATTTCTAGATTTTTGCAGTTATTTTCCTTTAACTAAAATAGCACAATTTAGTTTTTATTGCTTCTCCTCATTCTTCCATATGAATTACTTCAGCCTCCTCTGCATTCAATTGCATCTGCCATGTGTTTCCCTGTTTAACCATAAACTCTAACATTGCAGATAAGCCAGTCACATGGCACTTCAGCAAAAGTGTTCAGACGATCATTTCACATCAACAACATTACCTTCATCAATCCTCTCTGTAACCTTCGTAAAAATTTAGTTAAGTACATTTGCCTTATTGAAATTTATACTGGCTTTCTTAATTAATTTAGCTTTGTCCAAGTGGCTGTTAATTCTGATCATCATTTCTAAAAGCTCTCTGATCAGCAAGTTAAACTGACCTATAGGTATTGGGTTTATTATATAATTGTGTTAATATCTTGGATTTTCTAATAGTCACACAGTTGTTATTCCAGCATTGATGAAAGTTGCACAAGGGGTCTCTGTAGATTACCAACATAGCAAACCATCAAGGAACTGCCCAGAAATTTGAAGATTCTCCTATGCCCAGAAAAGTTTCCCTGCTGGAACCATCTGAAAGTTTAGTTAAGTTGGAGAATTTGGAGGGTTCAAATGAAATCAAGTCAATAGTTACTCAGGAAAACTAAGATTAGTAAATATATAACTACCTGACCTGCCAGCTCTTATACTCCATTAAAAAGTCATGTTAAAACTGTACACGACATTGGTTTGGCCGCATTTAGAATACTGTGGATGCTTTGGAGAGGGTGCAGAGAAGGTTTATGAGGATGTTGCCTGGTATGAAAGGTGCTAGCTATGAAGAGAGGTTGAGTAGGTTAGGTTTGCTTTCATTAGGAAAAAGGAGATTGAGGGGAGACCTGATTGAGGTCTACAAAATCATGAAGGGTATAGACAGGGTAGACAGAGATAAGCTTTTTCCAGGGTGATGGATTCAATAACATGAGGTCACGCTTTCAAGGTGAGAGGTGAAAAGTTTAAGGGGAATACATGCGGCAAATACTTTACACAGAGGGTGGTAGGTGTCTGGGACGCGTTGCCAGCAGAGCTAGTAGAGGCAGGCACAGTAGATTCATTTAAGATGCGTCTGGGCAGATGCTGAGTAAGTGGGGAGCAGAGGGATACAAATGCTTAGGAATTAGGCAACAGGTTTAGACAGTAGCTTCGGATCAGCTTAGACTTGGAGGGCCCAAGTAACTAATCAACTGACCCATGACTTAATTCACACTCCCAACTGCAACTCCACAGACCATTTACACCCCTCAGACCCTGACCTGATACCTACCTCTGTCCCAATCACATCTGCAAGCCCTGCTACTTGAACTTGCTTCTGGTTTGCTCCCCTCCTTCTCCTGCTCAGGATCCTCGCTCCCTTCTAACCATTTTGGCGCAAACCTGGCATCCTTAACCTTGGGAGTAGATCCCAATTCAGTTGCTCAGGACCTGACCTCCCTCCATCCCAGGAGATGCCTAGTCAATCTGGTGCCCTAATTCCTGACATCCTAATATCACATTTATCTTGTGTACCAACTGTTTAACAGCAGTTGGCAAACTGGCTGCCTGTGATTCCGGATTTTTAAGCTTCAGCATACGGCAACTCATGTATCACGTGAGAACTTCGGCTCTACATTTTTAAAAGGGCCTTGATCAGAATCTCATCAGAAATGCAAAGTTTTTTTTTCAGAAAGAAGTGGCAGAGTGGTCAAAGGACTCAGTTGGTAAGTCCCTAGAAAATCAGGCCCAATGTCTGCTTTCGCATTGATTTTTACTTTGGTTGAGTATTATTACATCTGTAAACTTTGAAATTATGCCCTGTGATTACATATGAACACACACACACATATTCATTATAGTATTAATATAAGTACAAAAAGAGCACTTGTCTTAAAAATGGCACCACTGCTTACTCTCCTCCACTCTATAAAACACCTCTGCTTGCAGGTGTGTATTTTGTAACTCTGCTGCCACAGTCCATTTAATTTCATTGGCTTTTATATCGCAAACAAGTTTATTATGCTGATCCTTCTTGAAATGCCTTTTCAAATTTATAAACACATCAACTCTCCTGTTATTTCAAAGATCAATACAATGGTTACAATAAGAAAAATGTCACGTGGCCTCTGGTACCTGTGTCAGTTCTCTAAGAGCAATTCAGCTAATCCCACTTTTCAGCTATTTCCCTCAGATAATTATCCAACTCCCTTTTAAAAACCTTGATTGAATCTGTCTCCACTGCAAATTCCAGCAACTCATCCCAGAGCCCTACCATCTACTGCATATAAGAAAATTCTTCCTCATGTCACCCCTGGTTCTTCACTCCAAATACTTGGTTCTCAAGCTTTCCTCAGTCAAGTATGTTAGTCAAACATAATTTACCTTATAGTTTACAAAGTGGATTTGAAAGACTTTTCACCCCTGATATTAAGATGATTGGCCTGTACTTCATTTATTCTCCCCACTCCTCTCCCCCTGCCCTGTCTATGATCAGAAATGTAACATCTGCAATCTTTCTTGTACACTGATGCATCTCCATAGTTAATAATATTTGGAAAATGGCTGCCAAAGCCTCTCAACTTCTACTTACACTTCCCTCAATAACCTAGGCTATGATCCATGAAGGTTGATGTACTTCTCCACTTTCAATGCTGCCAGATTCTTCATTTGTTTTTATGAAATCCATTTTCTCAACTACTTGCTCCTTCTTCCATTTGCATAACACCAACTGCACTGTGATTGGGAAATGTCAGCAGGATTACATTGATTGTTTTATGCATTGTTAAATGTACTTGAATGTCACAACTTTACTGGAACAGTTTGGCAAATGAGCAGTTAACTTTGGCAAATAATTCAAGTATTACAGTGAGGACATTGTTAGGACCAATATCCTTAATGTCCTTGCTTAATTCAGAAGCACTGAAGTTAAATGTATAGTTCCCATCACCTCTGAAATTTACTTGACTATCCATTTTATCAATATTTAAATTTTTAATCCAATTAATTATGGGGTAAGCCAAACAATACTGACGCATAAAGATGACAGCACTAATTACTAAAAAATTAAATTATGGCTATCAGTGACTAAAATAGAAACAAATTTTAATCAGAAAAGCCTATTATTTCATCAATCAATTGCGGCCCCAAGGCTACTGCAGCTTTCCCGAAGCTTTCTATATTTTCCTTTCCTAATGGCTTTAACAGTTTTCTCAAACTAGTAATTACTTATTTTAACAAGTGACAGAAATATTAATCAATGACGACTGGAATTTTTTAAACATATACACAATCTCAACTGTTGTTCTGTAAGAAATATTTATCTCCTAATGAAACATTTTTAAACAAATCAAAGGAAAACTATATTAGATATCTGTAAATTCTTCAAGGCAATTGCTACTGTTATATATCTGTCTCGAGTTGCTTTACGCTAAACTTAAACAGAAGATTCACAAAAATGAACAAATTACCTGTTTTGAATATCCCCCATATAACACTACATTGCCATCCGTAGTGGATGCCATTTGACAACCTGAGCGAGGGCATGGGCCGGTCCCAGATGGAAATAACTTTGACCACGTGAACGTATCCAAGTTAAAGGAATAAAGATCGTTGTAATAAATAAAATCCCTGAAATAAAGAATTGCTTATCAAACATTTTCTGTCTAAATGGTGAGAAGCTCACCATTTTAGTATAATATTATCCAATTAATTTGTACTTATAACTGCAATGAAGTAGAATATTAACTCTTTCTTGAAAACAGAAGGTTTTGTTAGCTTTAAGATAAAACAATTAATTATGATTAGATTGAAAAAAGGTAAATGACACTAAATAGAAAAACAATTCGGAATCACTTGGAGAAGATTCATAAGGTTCAATGATTAACAGGCAGCTGCCAATTTACACAACCGCATACATTTGTGGCAAACCATGGTAATTCTGTTCCCACAATCAATTGTACATCAGTGGAATCAGACCTTCACACGATTATGTAACTGGAACCATTCTCTAACTTCATGATTTCATTCTTGCCGAGGACTATGCTTCCATACTATCACTATATATCATAAAACAGTTTTATTCATGCTACATATTGGTGTTGCACAAATATAATAGGAATGCCCTAATGCTTGGGGTCATTTTCATTCTTATCACATTTTCTAAAATATTGAAATGCTATTCCAAATTTGAGGCTTTCTTTAGATAACTGCAAAATTAAACACTTCCCTTTTGAATTCTCAGGAATTAGTATGAGCAACACTTGCCAATTAAAGTCATTAATATATTTTGGCAATGCTTTAAAATCTATTTTATATTTGAAAACATAATAAAGTATTGAATTAATTGACAATCCAAATTCTAGGGAAAATCAAACTTTTTGAAAATCATTGGACATGTGACCACTAAAACATGCATAAAAAATCATGTACATAACTTTCACTGAAATAAAAAATGCATCATATGAAAACCATGTTGATGACGGTCTTGATTGCAAAAATACAGTAACTGGTGTTGTGCAGACCTATTACCAAGCATTCAATGTCATTACTTAAGTGGTGGTATACCGTGTGAAGCAAATACTGTTGTGATAGCAATGAGGTCAGTCATTGAATGATTTCCCCTGATTGGATCGATTAATCTGGTCCATCAAGGGGCCCTGGATGACAGATGTAAACAGGAGTGTCAGAGGTTCTGTTCACTGAGAGAGCTGGCTGTGGGAGAGCTGGATCAAGGACTTTACACGTGGAAATGAAAGGTGACTTGGATACTAGCTGCTGTAGAGTTATTTCAATACTTAGATCAAATTGCATTAAACACCATGAAAATCTTGTTAAACAGCATCATACAGAAACTGAAATGTCATGCAGACAGAACAGAATCAAAGTTCTGGGTATGTTTATTCTGAATGAGACTTGCACAACTAACATCAATTGAGACAATCTGTCTCTATAAGATCATAACAAAACCATCTGAGGAAAGGTCATCAGATCAGAAGTGTTAACTTTTGATCACTCTTCACAGATGCTGCCAGACCTGTTGAGCATTTCCAGCAACTTCTGTTTTTGTTGCATAAGATATAGGAGCAGAATTAGGCCATTCGGCCAATTGAATCTACTCCACTGTTCGATCATGGCTGATGTGTGTCTTAACCCCCATGCTTCTGCCTTCTCCCTGTAATCCTCTATCCGCCTACTAATCAAGAATCTATCTCGGTCTTAAATACACTCAATGATTTGGTCTGCACAGCCTTCCAAGGCAATGAGTTCCACAGATTCACTAATCTCTGCCTGAAGAAATCCTTCAAGAATCAATTATTTTCTGAAGAAGAAGAAATATCTCAAAAATCTCAGTGGATCATTTGTTCTTGGAATTCTTTCCTTTATTTTCGCAAAGTCCGGGTCTGGTGCTGTGGTCTCTTCTAGCAATCCTGAGGAAAGAGGACAGCCCTTCATTCCACCATCCAGTGCACAAAAACCTACAAGTTGAGTACCAATTTGCTTCTGTTGGCATTGCTGGGGCATCATCTCCTAAACTGTAACTTCAAAGAGCTGCTGGCTGGTAGTACTCAACTACTGGTGTTTAAATATGGCTCTGTGAATCCCAGAAAGTCCGAGCAGTGGCCAGTACCTTTGCTGCTGATGAACACAAGAGAACAGCAACACAGAAGTATGGTGCATGCAAGGTAGAGCATATGGACAGAAACAATCCACAAAACTCCCTGAAATTGACACTTTGCTAATTTTCGGTGAAATTCAGCTTTAAAAATCAAAAGATAAAAAGGAATTCTAAATTATCAGTTATTGGAAAAACAGACAATTTTGCAAGAAAGAGTTCAATAAAAGTTTTTTCAAAGAGATTTTTAATGGTCTAATTGCATGATAGACAAATAAACAGAAGTGTTAGATCAGCGCTGTTTATTGTCTACCAACAGCCTCTGGGGTCAAGTTTTTAGAGACCCTAGAGGTGAAATCTTGAAGAAATATGCAGCTGAAAGCAGCCCTCTTTAAGGAACAAACCTTAAAGCAAAACCAGCAGATTTCTCTCTCACCTAAGTATTCGTATATCCTGATAAAATTTAAGTATCAGTGTCATAACTGTTTTCCATCTGAATCAGAAAACTGGTCAGATTTCATCATTCTACAACTGTCAACAATGTGACCTTGACAAGAAATCAGAGAAATTGAGAAGTGAGCCCATTCTATGTTCTGAATTCGTACCAAAAAGGAATGATGCTCCTTTTCTGCCTATTATTTTTCAAACTCACGAGATCTCTGCAAAGCCCTACTGCCTTGTCTCTGTTTGGGACTAAACGAATATTGCTTACTTCTTCGTATTATCTTCTTGTAGCTCTTACTATGTCTTTGTCACAGTAAAAAAAATTTGACTTCTAAAACTGTGCTAGAATTGACCAAAATGGTTGCAACAAGTGAAGATTCAACAGTGGTCAAAGCACAATTTTTGTGAATTTGCTCATAAAAAACTGGTTTTGCTATTGGTATTAAATAAACGTTTGTCAAGAATTATAGTTATCTCCAACACAGTACTTACCTTGTGCTTTCATGGAATCCACCAAATACCAAGATCTGTCTCTTACAAACAACCATCCGATGTCCACTTCTACCTGATGGTCCACCAGTTGCCCTAACAATGAAAAAATAGTTACATGACAGTTAAAAGTACCATAAAACAGTAAAGCTAAGAAGATCCTTAATGGCTTCCAAACTGCAAGCTGTGCCTAATAGATAGTGAGAACAATTTCAAGATTTTCATCATAGGACGACAACATCTTCAACACTCAAAAATCTTTTGCTAAGATGCACCAAAGTTTTATCACTGATCAACATAGTTCTTTAAAGGCCGATTGAATTGTTTAAACTTATTACTAGGAATATCTTTCCTTCCACTGAAATTACCCAATGTTCCATGTTTTTATTCACAAGAGGTCTTCAGCTATAGTGTCACCTTGCCAGAAGCTTGTGCTTCAAATCTCACTCCAGGACTTAATGGCTACTGAAAATGTGTTCATAATGCAGTCAGCCAGGTTGACTGCAAACTTGCACACCCTCCCAATGTGCAGCACGGTGGCTCAGTTGTTAGCACTGCTGCCTCACAGTGCTAGGGGTTCTGGTTTAATTCCACCCTTTGGTAAGTGTCTGTGTGGAGTTTGCATTTTCTCTCTGTGTTTGTACGAGTTTTTTTCAAAATATTCCAATTTCCTCCCAGTCCAAAGATGGGCAGGGGTAGGTGAATTGGCTATGCTAAATTGCCCATAGAGTCTGGGGATGTACAGGCTAGGTGGATTAACCATGGGAAATGCAGGGTTACAGGGATGGGTGGGTCCAGATGGGATGCTCTTTGGAGGGCTGTTGTAGATTTGATGGGCTGAATAGCCTGCTTCCATACTGTAGGGATTCTATGCCAATGATTGTGGATAAAAATGGAATCGATTCCTAGTCAGCAATGATTAATGTGGGGTGTCAGATCTCAAGATATATACTCTGGCTTCAGGCTAACAGCCAACCGTTCCAGGAAATACAAGCTATGTAAGACAGACATAGAAACATAGAAGATAAGAGCAGGATAGGCCATTTGGCTCTTCGAGCCGACTCCGCCATTCATCATGGTGATGGCTGATCATCCAATTCAATAGCCTAATAATGCTTTCTCCCCATAACCTTCGATCCCATGTGCCCCAAATGTTATATCTAGCTGCCTCATGAACACATTCCATGTTCTGGCATCAACTATTTCCTGTAGTAATGAGTTCCACAGGCTCACCCTCTTTGGGTGAAGAAACATCTTCTCATCTCCATCCTAAGTGGTCCACCCCGAATCCTCAGACTGTGACCCCTGGTTCTGGACACACACATCATCGGGAACATCCTCCCTGCATTCACCTTGTCTAGGTGAAAGTGAGTACTACAGATGCTGGTGATAAGAATCAAGATTGTGTTGCTGGAAAAGGGAGCATCCAAGGAGCAGGAAAATTGGCGTTTCAGGCAAAAATCCTTCATCAGGAATGAGGCTGGGCCTCGGGGTTGAGAGATAAATGGGAGGGGGGTTGGGGCTGGGGGGAGATTGCTGAGAGTGCGATAGGTGGATGGAGGTGGGGGAAAGGATGGACCCATCACCATTATCCCCACCTCCATCCACCTATTGCACTCTCAGCTACCTCCCAGCCCCAGCCCCCTCCCATTTATCTTTCCACCACCCCATTCCCCCCCCCCCCCCCGAGGTTCCCAGCCTCATTCCTGATGAAGGGCTTTTGCCGAAACGTCGATTTTCCTGTTCTTTAGAAGCTGCCTGACCTGCTGTGCTTTTTCAGCACCACATTCTTGACTCCACTCTGTCTAGTCCTGTTAGAATTTTATAAATCTCTATGAGATCCTCCCTCACTCACCTGATCTCCAGCAAAAACAATCCTAACCTCGTCAATCTCTCCTCAATCAGTCCCACCATCCCCAGAAGCAGCCTAGTAAACTTTTGCTGCACGCCCTCAAGAGCAACAGCAACCTTCCTCAGAAAAGGAGACCAAAACTGCACACAATATTCTAGGCGTGGCCTCAATAAGGGCTGTATAACTGCAACAACACATCCCTGCTCCTGTACTCAACCTCTCACAATGAAGGCCAACATACCATTTGCCTTCTTTACCATCTGCTGCACCTGCATACCTATCTTCAGCGACTGGAAGACGAGGATACTCTCTTCTCTCCCAATTTACAGCCATTCAGGTAGCAATCTGCCTTCTTGTGCTTTGTCTCTAAAGTCGAGGTTTTAAGTTAAAACTGTCTGTCCTAGCTATTTAAATTCTTGTTAAAAATGTCACATAAAATAAAGCTGTCATACTCAGGTAGGGCTCCTATGGGACATGACTCAAAAGTGAATTAACTGTAACAGAGAAAACAGGGATTAAATCATTGATATTAACATCAAGTTACATATCTACAATGTAAAATTAAAATGAAGAAATATCCTCTAATTTGATTCCTGATTTTCCTTAAAGGTTTCCATAAACTTCAATAGGCTTAGGTTTCTATTCTTTCCTACAAATTCATTCATGCATATTCAATAACTGTTTATATGTAACGCTATCCATAATAGTGTAACTCAGATGGCTTATAGGAAAAATAAATCTACCCCAAGTGAAAAGACTTCCTGTTAGAAAGTATGATGCCACAAAGGAGGATTATTTCCTTTAGTTGATATTTATAGCAAGATTGTGAATGCCTTATTTACAGAGATGCTTATGATTTCATGAGAAATAACAAATTAAAATTTCTTTTTCACCCACCCAAGCATTACAAACCATCATGGGATCTTTGCAAACAAAACCATAAGAACTACAAAGCTTTCTACAGACACGGTCATTATTACAAGAGTTCTACATCTCCAAAATATCAGTTTCCATCTAAATTCAACTATCTGTCTCTAGATTCAACAAGTCTTTCCGTTTCCATTCAGAACACTAAAATGTTATCTGTCTTAACAGTAAACTTTAACTGTCATAGTATGTTAAGCAAAACACAAAGGCCAGGATTTTCACTGCCAAGGTAGGCCTTCCCATATCTGAAAGAAACAGGAGTAGCCCATTCAGCCCTTTGAGCCTGTTGCACGGTGGCACAGTGGTTAGCACTGCTGCCTCATAGCGCCAGAGACCCGGATTCAATTCCTGCCTCAGGTAACTGTCTGTGCCGAGTTTGCACATTCTCCCAGTTTCCTCCGGGTGCTCTGGTTTCCTCCCACAGTCCAAAGATGTGCAGGTCAGGTGAATTGGCCATGCTAAATTGCCCATAGTGTTAGGTGAAGGGGTAAATGTAGGGGAATAAGTCTGGGTGAGTTGCTCTTCGGAGGGTCGGTGTGGACTTGTTGTGCTGAAGAGCCTGTTTCCACACTGTATGTAATCTAATCTAATCTAATCTAAATTGGCCCTTTTGCAGCTCATTGCTGTTTTAGAGCCTCCCCATCTCTTCATCCCAACCACTGTGACTTTACTAGCCAAACTCTCTGTTACTCTATTGTAAGGATCAATATGAAGTTCACAAATATATTCTTTCGGTCCTCTCAATACTCAATGACTCCTTGTAGCCCCCCTCTTCAGCCCCACTCCTGTAAAACAGCTATCGGTTGGCTTTACCTGATATTACCCACCAAAAATATAAGCTTTCAGGGTCTGTAACACTTACATACTAGATTGAATTGTGCAGCCCTGCTGAGGGTTGAAACAGGAGGAGTTGGGTCTTGAAAAGGCCATCAACAATCAGTCTGCCAGTTTCTTGACATCTCCATTCCTGATTCAAATTAATTTTGTCAAGGTAGGCTTGAGGTTGTTGGGGAATTAGCACCTATGAAATAGGCAATTTGGCTCATTAAAAGCCTTGCTAACCCAAGTTGAAGGAGGCCAGACAGGATTTTTCAGTCAGCTTCAGTTCCCCAAAAGGTACTGGAAGGTAGCAGTATGACTGAGTGAATGTACCTAGCTGCAGGCTGGGGATCTGGGGTGAAGCAATGCTCCAGCTAGACGTACAGGTTATGCCAAGTGTGCAAAGTTGTAAATGATCTACTTTCCAACACACGATCATGGTGGGCTGGCTACAGTTGTTTGTTCCACTTCAATTTTTTAAAAATTGATGAGAGTGTACCTTCAGGTTGAAATGCCTTTTTAATTACTTTCCACTGCAACCTACTATGCTTCTCAAATTGGAAACCTTTGATTGGCCACTTTACTTCAACAGGGATCCTATCTCACGCTAATTATGGGGATTGTTTTTTAAAAATCATCCTGTTCAAAAATGTTATTACACCCCTCTGAACTCAGGTCTTTTGGTTCAGAGATACATCGTCATGTAGTATATGTTTCCTAATCAACCTGTTCACAGATGTTATTAAATCCCAAAGAGAAATGGTTTCCAACTGGGGCCCGCTCAGGGTCTGCAAACAGTTCAATCTCGTTCTCTTCCCTGTAATTGAACCCGATCTCTGCTCTCTGCTTCTTTCCAGTACACAGTGAAAGATCTGCACATACTGAGATATCTTCCCAAACTGGTAGGGCAGAGTTTGTGAGATTATTTGTAGCTCGGGTTTTCGTTGTTGTGGTTCTGTTCGCCGAGCTGGGAATTTGTGTTGCAGACGTTTCGTCCCCTGTCTAGGAGACATCCTCAGTGCTTGGGAGCCTCCAGTGAAGCGCTTTTGTGATGTTTCCTCCGGCATTTATAGTGGTTTAAATCTGCCGCTTCCGGTTGTCAGTACCAGCTGTCCGTTGCAGTGGTCGGTAAATTGGGTCCAGGTCGATGTGCTTATTGATTGAATCTGTGGATGAGTGCCATGCCTCTAGGAATTCCCTGGCTATTCTCTGTTTGGCTTGTCCTATAATAGTAGTGTTGTCCCAGTCGAATTCATGTTGCTTGTCATCTGCGAGGGCAGAGCTAAGGGAAATGGCATACAAAGGAATGCAAGGGAGGCAGGAGAAAGGACCTAGTTAATATTGTGCACAGCAAGTGTCTGGATCAAGGATAAGAACAGAGAGTGTGTGTTACTGTAAGGCAATGTTAAATTACAGGGAACACTTAGCCTGCAGTGTGAAAAGGTTAGAATAGCGAAATTATATTGTATCAGCATGCCCCAACAGCTGAATAACAAAGCAAAGTGAGTAGCATCAGAAGCAGTGCATTATTGCCAAGCACAATAATTGAAACTTAAACACAAATGAAAATATACTGTGTTGAGTTTATGTTGGCTTCCTGCCACACAGAACTTCATTTAACAAATCACTTGTGTTTTCTCAATTTAAGTAGGGAACCTTGTCATCTGAGTCTGTAACACTCTGCTTGCAAAGATCCTAATTACAAAGTGATGAGCATTCTGTTCTGATATAAAATATTGGAACAGAATTTCTGTCTTGGGTTCAAACAGTAAATGATGGCCAAAATACATCAGAAATGATACTGCCCAACCTAAAATATGTACAAAATGTAACCATTAATTTTTTGTTCCATTAAAAGTCTTCCTTGATGCAGACTGGTAACTAACTTTAGTAACATAGCTGGAAACAGATTTATCACACAAAAATAACATTAGTTGAAAGGTGTCAGTCCAACGCCTGTAATCTTTTAAAATGACTGAAAATGACTTGTACAAAAACTGAACCATTCACCATTTTTAAAGAGCACAATAGTTCCTTAGCAAATTAACATTTTTTGATATGGAAAGACTTATACTGTGCATATCTGCACCTAAGAAAATGACCATAACCTTAAAATAATCTTGAACAAATGCAAAGTGCACAAATTCACAACGTTGACGTGATCAATGCATGGAAAAGAACTGATTTGGGTGAACTTGATCTTGAATTCACATAACACATTGCAGGAACTGGAGCTCAAATCGATTTGGCCTTAACTCGGGTACATTTAACATTTCCTGCACTTCTGCACTGGTTCAGTCGATTCAGACCAGATTACACCATCAGATATGAAGGAGTAACTCGACCCTATTCTACACATTGTCCAGTGTTCTGAATCTGTGTGTTACTTTTTCTTCACATGGAACTGCATTTAAAAATTATTTTGCTCCAACGATTATTTCTTAATGTTTATTTTCCTTCATAATAATCCAGTATTACATTTATTCAGTTGCTTGTATTTTACAGGAACAATGCAATTAGTGCAGCATTGTCAAGCAGCTGATGGCAACACAAACAATTTCAACAGCCAACAGGAAAGAGCTCTGAATCATTGAAAATTACAGGCTATTTTTATACTATTTCCAACCAAACAAATCTTCAGGGCTGTTAACCGCCCACACACCTTTTGCAGACCTGAACTTGTTCCAATGAAAGATTTCTCCAAGCAACCTAGCAGTGAGGGTAATTCAAATATTTGAACAGGATTATACAGATGTGCAGGTACAATAAAACAAAGAACTGTGTACACTGGAGATCTGAAACAAAAGCATAAATTGCTGGAGAAACTGAATAGGTCAGATGAAGATTCATCAGACACAAAAACATTAAATTTGCTTTCTTCCCACAGATGTTGCTAGACCTGCCAAGTTTCTGCATGAATTTTTCCAGTTTTTGTAACAGATGTTCTGGTGTTGGCACTGCACTGATTCAAGTCTAGATGGAAGTAACTTGATCAAAAACTTGAGAGATTTACAACAGGCAGTTTTTTTGTAAGCCGCATATGTAATTTTGACCCCCAGACAAACTTATCTAAAGATGTAAGGCAATGTGACAATTCAGAATTTATAAAGCATTTTGCATTAAAAATAGTAAATTTGTATCTGCAAAATCAAATCAACATAACCTGGACAACTTTTTGGGGGGTTTACAATATCATACATACATTTATTTAAATTATATAGAATCAGCAGCTCAGAAACAGGTCATGAAGGTTAACCTGTCCATGTTAGTATTTATAGTTCAAATGAATTGCTGCCACATTCCCACTTAAGTTTGGATACCTCTTTATCCTACTCCCTTGCATATCCAACCAGGTTCCATGGAATGCACCAATGCTATCTCCAGTCCATGTGGCAGAGTTCCACATTTTCATCATGGTTATGGAACACTTCAATGCACAGATATTTGACGCTTCAATATCATTCAATAACACAATAATAGTATTTCTGTCACTTTGCAGGGGTGCAACCAAATTTACATTACTCCCTAAAATGTGCAAATCAATCCAAACAACAGCAAAAAACTTCACAAGTGATAATAGTGAGATTTCAATATCAGAAACAAGATTATTTTAAGGTTATGATCATTTTCTTAGGTGCAAATAAATTCAACAGTGTTTTGCTGCTGCACAGCCACAAGACAGTAACAATCTCGATCAATAGAACTGTTCCTCCATTAGCACCCTATTGTGACCTGAATAGATTACATGCAAAAAGAACATGGGTAGATTCTATCTAATGCCTAAGCATGTACAAGCGTGCTTGTCTACCACGTCACAAGAATTTTCAACTAAGTAAATGATTCAACTCTGCATCACCTTAGAAACAGAATCAAATATAGGGAGAAATGACTTTTACATGTGGGTTTTTTTTAACTTGTATTCTATTAATTATTCCTAATTCATCCCTGCTGGGTGATGGCTAGTCAACACTGGGGTGGCACGGTGGCTCAGTGGTTAGCACTGCTGCCTCACAGCGCCAGGGTCCCACGTTTGATTCCAGCCTTGGGCGACTGTCTGTGTGGAGTTTGCACATTCTCCCAGTGTCTGCGTGGGTTTCCTCTGGGTACTCCAGTTTCCTCCCACATTCCAAAGATGTGCAGGTTAGGTGAATTGGCCATGATAAATTGTCCATAGTTGTTGGGTGCATTAGTCAGAGGTGGGGTGAGTTACTCTTCAGAGGGTCGATGTGGACTTGTTGGGCTGAAGGGCCTGTTTCCACATTGTAGGGAATCTAATCTAATCTAAAAAAAGATTGGAAATTACATTTGTAAAGAACCTTCGTTTACGAAATATATATCTTCATTTCATTTTCCAAATTATTAATAAAGAACTTCAATTTTACACAAGACAACTTATTTGTAAATTCATTTATGGGATATAGGTGCCACTGGCTATACCAACTTTTGCTGCCCATCCTTAATTGCCCTTTAGAAAGTGGTGATGGGCAGCATTCTTGAACTGCTGCTGTCCTTAGTATGTTGGTCACCCTACAGAGGTGCTTGGAAAGGAGTTTGATCCAAGTAAAGGAACAAAAAGAACACACAGTTCCAATTCAAAATGGTGTGTGGCTTAGAAGGAAACTTGCAAGAGGTAGTGCTCCCATGCATCTGCCACCCTCACCTGCACATTGACAATGGTTGCAGGTTTAGAAGATGGTTTCAAAGGAGCCTTGGTGACTTGTTACAGCACATCTTCTCAATGAGGCACATTGCTGCCACTCAGCATCTGTGGCAAAGTGAATGTTTTGGAAGATGGCGGATGAAGTGTCCATCAAGCTTTTTCCTGGATGGTGCTAAGCTTCTTGTCTGTTGTAGGAGTTGCACTATCCAGGCAAGTGAAGAGTATGCAACCACATTTCTGACTTATGCACTGTAGATTATGTATAAGCTTTAAGAAGTCATAGAGCCCTTCGACCCAACTCATCCATGCCGACATGGCTTCCTAAACTGCACGGTCCCATTTGCCTGCATTTGGCTCATATTCTTCTAAACATTTCCTATCCATCTACCTGTCCAAACGTCTTTTAACTATTGTAATTGTACTTGGCTCCACTACTTCCTCTGTTCCATGTTCCTCCATTGCAAGATTGCAGCAGAATAGGATTCTCTACCTTCAGGTTTTTTTTTTCCCCCTTCTCCTTTTCTCCCCTTCAACTCCCAGCCTCCAACGATGACTCCTGATCTACAGTGACCTCTGGTGAGGAGCAATGATCCCCTGCCGGCAAGTGATGACTTCTGGCCTTCAGCAATGACCCCCAGCCTCCTGTAGCATCCTCCCACCATTGTGCAGTATTCTTTCACAGCAACCTACCAGCTCGGCAACCACCCGGCCACGCGCAGCGGCCTCCTCTCATAGGAGTCTTCTGGTCACCTGCAGCAGCCTCCCAGCATGGTGCCCCACTAGCACAGTATGGAGCCACGGACTGGAAGTTAAGTGCCAGCGCAACGTGGTCTGCTGTACTGATCTAAAGCCCAGAGAGTATCTTTAATATTTTCTATATAAAGAAAAACCACAATTTCTAGCTTTACTTTTGCATCTTCTGACCTACCATCCATTAACAAATTACTAAGTAATGTCTATGTAAGAAAACATACGCCTTGAAAAGTTAAAAAACAAAAGCAAAGGTAGTTTCCAGTCCAAGCATTGTAGAACTACTGAACTACTGTTCAGCACAGTGATGTATCTGTGGTGTCGGAAGTCAATTGTGGCAAGACTAGCCACAAGATTCAACCCTGGTAAAAAATATAGCAATAATGCATAAGGAAAACAAATGAAACCTTTTCCTAATCATGAGAATACGTACAAAATAGTACTTACTTGATTTGTTCCCATGTTTTAGTTGCAAGATATAGCACCCAAAGATCCTTATAATGGTAAAATTGTTCACCATTAGGAGATGCAAATTCTCCTCCAAACACCCAAAGTTGTCCACCGTCTTGAGGTACCACCACAGCCTATCATGGTAATAAAATAATGTTACACTAGCACCTGCAAAACACAGTTTTATACTAAATTCTTAAGAATTATTGAAGAAAGGATGGCAACACAACATATGATAGTGACAATCCATGATGAACGGATACAATTTTTATCTGTTGGGAAATAAATAAATGTTTCATTGTTACTTTAACAAAGAAGAACAACAAAGAACAGTACAGAACCTGGAACAGGTCTTCGGCTGACCACGTATTTGCTACTACCATTTCCTCTGACAGCACATTCTAGCACTTGCTATTCTGTATGTAAAAACTTTGTCTCTCACATCTCTTTTAAAACGTTCCCCCTTTAACCTTTAATCTATGTTACCTAGTAATTGACATTTCTACTCCAGGGAAAAGACTCCTGACTATTCACTCCAACCATAACTCTCACAATTTAGTAAACCTCCATCAAGTTGTCCCTCAGTCTCCGATGTTCAAGTGAAAACAAACTAAGTTCGCCCATATCTCTCCTCCTCACTAATTTCCTCCAAACCAGGCAACCTCCTGATAAACCTTTTCTGTACTTTCTCCAAAACCTCCTCCATTCTCCTGTGTCGTGACCAGAACTTTGCACAATTAATTAAAAGTCATATTCTCAGCTCCTGATCTAAGCCCAACAGAAACTCTCCACAAGCAAAAGTGAAACTCGATCTCATGCTGCAAGTTTTTAAAGGGATATGTCAGTCAATACTGAAATCGAGAATTTGATCAATACCATAATTTGACGCTAATTTCTTCAAATTAAGAATGCGGTGCTGGAAAAGTACAGCCGTGCAGGCAGGATCTGAGGAGCTAGAAGATCGAAGTTTCCAGCATAAGGTCTTCATCAGGAATGAGGCTTGTGGCCAGGGGGCTGAGAGATAAATGGGAGGGCAGGGTGAGGTTGGCAGGAAGGTAGCTTAGAATGTGGGGCTGAAGGTGGTAGGTCAGAGAGGAGGGTGGAGTGGATAGCTGGGAAGGAAGATGGACAGATAGGACAGGTCAAGAGGGCGGCGCCGAGTTGGAAGGGTGGATCAGGGATAAGGTGGGGAGAGGGGAAAAAAGGAAACTGGTGAAATCTACATTGATCCCATGTGGTTGGACAGTCCCAAGGTGGAAGATGAGGTATTCTTCCTCCAGGCATTGGGTGGTAAGGGTTTGGCAATGGAGAAGGCCCAGAACCTGCATGTCCTTGGGGGAGTTGGGAGGGAGAGTTAAAGTGCTCCCCCAAGGACATGCAAGTCCCCTGGGCCTTCTCCATCATCAAACTTTTACCACTAAATGCCTGGAGAAAGAAAGCCTCATCTTCTGCCTTCGGACCCTGCAACCACACGGGATCAATGTGGATTTCATCAGTTTCCTCATTCCCCTCCCCCCACCTTATCCCAGATCCAACATTCCAACTCGGCATGCTCTCTTGACCTGTCCATCTTGCTTCCGATCTATCCGCTCCACCCTCCTCCCTAGCCTATCACCTTCATTCTCAGCTATCTTCCCCTCAGCACCAATCCCCATGCCACCACCTCCCCCTCCCATATGTTTCAAAATATTAGCTGGAATCACGTTAAAAGGAAATAATTTTTAAAACTGAGAAATTCCAATGATAAAATAAAAATGTCAAAACGTTTTCACAGGTAAAACATCACATTATTATTAAATAATGTAATGGTTCTGAAAAAGTTAATGCTGAAGACTGTTCTATGACAAGGTCCTGGGCTCTAGCAAAGCCCTCTTTGCGTGCATCAGGAGTTGGGCCACAGCCTGGTGAAGCATTGGTGCCTGTAATTTCCATCTCTGCTCCAACTCTATTACTCCCAGTCTTCATAACAATGTCTATCTTCCTAAAGTACTTTATGCCTAGTTGCTGTCATACAACAAGCTAACTCTTTTTAAGACACAGCCCTTCCCTTTAAATTAGCTAGCAGCTTTCCTTCACCAATTCAGGCCAAGTAGGCCCTGTGTACCAGTCATATTATCAATTCCTGATGAAGGGCTTGTGCCCGAAACGTTGATTCGCCCGCTCCTCGGATGCTGCCTGACCTGCTATGCTTTTCCAGCATCACACTCTCCACCCTGCGTACCAGTCTGTAAAGTAAGATGGTGGCAACCATTTGCCATGTGTTAATATGATAAAAACAAGGACTGCAGATGCTGGAAACCAGACTCTAGATTAGAGTGGTGCTGGAAAAGCACAGCAGTTCAGGCAGCATCCGAGGAGCAGGCAAAAGCCCTTCATCAGGAATAGAGGCAGAGTGCCTGCAGGGTGGAGAGATAAATGAGAGGAGGGTGGGGGTGGTGAGAAAGTAGCATAGAGTAAGAGCTTCAGGGCAGAGGAAATGACCTGGGAGTTGCAGTGGGAGAGGGACTCCCTGAGATTCTTGTACAGAGAGGAGGAAAACTTCTACCACATGCTAATATGACATGGGCAGCGACTGTGTAAATTAAAATCCAATTTAACTGTATAGAATTAACTCCATTGAACCTAAAATAAATTTCCAGTTATATCTTTAGGAGGGCACCGGCAGTTAGCCAGCAACAGAAGGAGCTGAACAATCAAAGAGCTAACAAGACTCAATCTCCTAGCCAGGTCGATAAAGAAGTATCCACAGTCAATACTAAAAATATTTCAAACCTGGAAAGAGAAGCATAGAAGTAACCATGAGCTTGGAACTCCATGGAACTGGAGAAGCAGTCACTCCAAGGCATTTATAGATTGCATCGGATGTCAGCACTCTGTGGGAGTGATCCTGAGTTTTAGTTCAGCCAATGAGTGAACAAATGTCAAAAGCTCCATGAGTTGAGATTCTTGATGGTCAAGGGGAAAAGTTTAAAAGACTAAACAATACATAGTTACAGATTGAAAAAGCTAGAAGTAAAAGAAGAGCATCTTACAGTAGAGCATCAGTGCTGCTGACACAGTGGACAGACACCACATGGCACAGCTGCAATAAGGCAAATTAATGATCATAGAATTTAAAAAGCTTGTAGCACCAGGATTGTCACCAAGCCAAAATTAAAGCAATAAAATGGAAATTTAGAAGCCTAAACAGCAAAGTCTAATAAAAGAAGGAAAGAAAAGTAACATTTAGGTTGCACTAAGAGCAGGTGATCCAAAATTGAAGTTGTGGGGGGCAGAAATTATTAAGTCTGCAGAAACTGGGACTCATTCAGAGTAGCCATTAAGGCAAACACAAGTCTTTATTAAAACTGTAAGGCAACAGGCATTATTAGAAGTACTGTCAAAAACATAAACGGAAAACTGTTAGGAGAAAAGGATTTATTTGCAAGGCAGCAGGATTTATTCAATAAAGTCAGAGAAAAGGCCGGAAATTGTTTTTAAGAGTGCAAATGGTGGAAAAATTTGCCATGTTGCTTGCAAGAAGGTGGGAAACTTCTATTTTAGCCATAAAAGTAATCTGTACAGGGAAACATGATGAACTGTAGAGTTAAAAGGTTTTAAGTAAAATAAAACAGGATTGCTATACAGAAAATTTGAAGTGTCTAAGACAAAGAGAATAAAGCACCAACAATATTCTGCAGGATTAAAAGCTTTCATAGGAAGAAGAGTAAAGCAGCATTGAGACATTGCAGAATTGAAAATCTTTAAAAGAACAAATAATCACATTAGGAAGAAATGGCAAGAGAAATAATAGTCAGGACAATTTAATTTCAGAGATGGACCAGATTGACACAGTACACCTTGGAGAAAACAGTTGTTTTACCATATAGAATTGTTTCCAAACTAGATACTAAATCAGAAACTGAACAAATAAACACACATTTCGTATTTGATTGACACTGTATTTGATGAGGTTATAGCTCACCAATGCATATAAGACTCCATGGAAGCAACTACTGAGGTGAGAAGTACAAAATCCACAGATTCAGGACACTGTCAAGAAGAAATTATCTGGAACAAGATCTACAGTATTGTCAACATAAAAACTGCTAAGCTCAGAAATCCTACACCCTTCAAACAAAATTTCATCAGTGCAGATGTTTTTTCCATGAGATAAAAAAAGTTCCCCAAATGATGATGTGGAACAATTACATGCTTCAGCAGGCAAGGTTGCTCTTCAAAGGAAACTTCAGGAGATTTAAGGCACTCCAGATGAGGTAATGGATCTTGTTTGGATCTGAAGAAGGGCTTATGCCCGAAACGTCGATTCTCCTGCTCCTCGGATGCTGCCTGGCCTGATGTGTTTTTCCAGCATCACATTTTTCAACTCTGGTCTCCAGCATCTGCAGTCCTCACTTTCTCCTAATGGATCAATTGCCTAGCTCAGCAAGAACTACATCCTCTGCTAAGGTTATCCAAGAGATAAAAGATTCTCCCGTGCAGAGAAACTTTGCAGACTTCACAAGATCCAGAAGAGAATCAAGATCAGGAGGCCTCAAGTCAAAGATCTATCTACCAATCTATTAAAATCAATGTGAATGCATTCTGGAGGAAAGGTAAAACTTCCAGATGATCCGAATTTATAATTTATAATATATAATATTATATATAATTATAAATATATAAATTATATAAATATTATATAAATTTAATTATAAATATGAATTTATAAGTCAGAAGCTTGGGGTAGGAGGAGTTGTGGCAATTGTAATTAAATATACACATCTATAAATGTTAATATTGGTAAGAAAGTTTGGTGGACTGAGTGAGTGAGGGGGTGGAAAGGACAGAAGGTGGTAAGATATGAGATAGTGTATGTAAGGGAACAGTTCTGAAAGGAGTAATGTTGAAGATAGCATGAAGCTTACACCCAATCTGATGATGTTAAAAGGGCTTGAACGAGGGAAAGGCAGAACAATGTAGGATCTTGAAGGTCACTAAACTCTTATCCTAGGTCTCCAAACTATCTTTGTATTAATTCTGCTAATCTAATGTGTAGGAACTTGGATCAGATTGCTATCGTGGAAACAAACAATATCTTTTTAAGACACCAGCCTCTTCTTGTTACACTACTTCATGGTTTTCCTGCACCACGTTACACCAAGTAGGCTCTGTAGACTCAGTAATTAAGGGGAGGATGGAGGCAGCTATACACCCAATATGCTGGCATTGCATACGCATATAACAACAAGTCAGTCATCATTATTGCCTGAAGGACTAAACCATAAAAAGAATAAAAATTGTTGCCGCTCTCATACACTCTACTTTCCTTCACTCAAATATACCTGGTGAGCAGAACGAGGAGCTGGTGAATTTGGGATTTCCAGTTTTGTCCATGAGTTCTTCTTGATATTGTAAAAATATAGTTCATTGTAGAGAAAAGTCTGCAATAATAGAAAAAAGTTAACAAAGCCTTTTATGTATTGCTCTTTGACATCTGACAATGCAGAACAGCTTAACAAATATATATTTCTTTAATTTTCTCTAAATCTAGACAAATGTCTTGGACTAATTTTAAACCAAATCAACTTGTCAGGAAACTGACAAGATCAGAACAGTAATCAGTCTTGTGTTCCAACATCATGGCAAGAGAGGTAAGCAAACAATCCACTTCCATCAGTTTTCTACCAGAAGAATTTCATATTTCCAGAGAGTGAGTTACTCAAAATAGGAAACAGTACTGATCAAAAACCTCCCAAGCCAACTTTTAGAATTTTTTCAAAACGTTTACAGGTTTTTGTAAAATGTACTTCACAGTTCAACACAAAGTATTCATTTTTTTTAAAATTCCAAAAATTAATCATTCAGTATTTTGGTGAAAGCTTTAAGAGTGTTAAGTAATACACAAATATTCACGTCATTTGACAAAAACACGAGATGACGTACCTGATGGGTGTATCGCCAGTTCCTTATCATTAAGGTAAACACAGAAGAGCACCCAGCAATGGTAACAGATATCAAAGGCTGTTATATTAGTTCTTAAAATTCTAATTAAGTATATTAGTTTAGAAAGGAAATCTTATACTGTCAAATATATGAAGTACCTGTGTGGAAAGGTGCACACAAGGCATGTATAATTTCTTATATTACTCTTACATTTGGAAGGACCACATGTTCTTCCATTCTGAACTATGAACTAAATGGAAAGCAGATATTGTTATATAGCTGAAATGGCAGGAGAGTTTTGCAACTAAGGAAGAATCACATGGTATACTTTTTCAGCACTGCAAGACCAATGGCGCTCTGTGAAGCAGTGAGATTGTTACTTAGTGATTGAGTGACCACATGAGTCACTGAATTAAGGAAATGTTGCTTGGTAACAGCCCTTGGACTGGGTGAGCTACAGTTTGCTACCAAACTTTGGCCGCAGTGCAGCCAGAGACATCTAGAGCTTGTGAACTGAAAACTTCAGTCTCTGTCCAGAGATGCCTGTGCGCTTGAAGACAGCAAAACCAAGAAAGCTTAAAGGCAAGAATTCAAATAAGACCAGTCCAAAGATGTGCAGGTCAGGTGAACTGGCCATGCTAAATTGTCCGTAGTGTTAGGTAAGAGGTAAATGTTGGGGTGTGGGTGGCTTGCGCTTCGGCAGGTCGGTGTGGACTTGTTGGGCCGAAGGGCCTGTTTCCACACTGTAAAGTAATCTAATCTAATCTAATCTAGATAGATGAACTATCAAAATGAAGAACAGCAATCATTTTGCAGCCAACAGTATGACATAATAGCAGAATCAAAAGAAGCCAACAAATGAGTTAACCCACCCTTGAGATCTGGACTTTTGTTTTCAGTCTTTGTCTATCCTAGTCATAAATAGGTATTTTTTGGTTTTTTAAAACCAGTATAGCTTAAGTCCAATAGTCGTACATCGGGAATCCTTTACTTTCTCTGGCCATTTGTTGAAGACAACTAATCAAGAAACAAATATTTCCTGTTAATGATAAAACTTAGTGTGAATTACTTTTGCACTGAATAGCAGTCAGTCTATCAGGCAAATTTATCACCTTGATGGTCTAAATGGGATTTTATACATTTTGTGACATCTTAAATATTGGGGCACAAACATCATTGCGCCCCGCTCAGTTAAATTGTGATACAGTCACTTGATTAACTAAGAATTAGTTATTATCTGACAGACTACAAAGCTACAATGAACAATGAGAAAAAAAGTAGAAGTCAAGGTACAATTAGCAGGATTCCATTTGGCTATTCCCTGAGCACATGACAAACACTTTTATAAATTATCAAAACATAGTCCTTACTTCTTTACAATTGATTAACCTCTTACCCATTTTCCTCTCAGCTGGAAATTTCACAACTAAGTATTGTCTGTTCCAGAAATACAACATGCTACACACAAGGAGGTATCATCTTTCAGACAAAACTTTAATCTAAGGTTCCATTTGCCCTCCATGATGGATGTTAAGCATATAGCAAGATTTGAAGAAGAGCAGGAGAACTATTTCAGCAACCAGAATAACAGTTTTCTCTCAAATTTCAAAAAAAATGTTGTCATTAATCGATTAATGCTACAAGGCCCCACAAAAAGTGACTACATTTCATAAATACTTCATTGTAAAGCATTTTGGTAAGGCCTCAAGTTGTGAAAGGTGCTGCATAAACAGCAAGTTGAACTCAAACTCTTAGAGTGAGCTATAATGACTCACGTCATAACATAATTATACAATTGAAATCTAATAGCCTGAGGATTCATCTTTCTTCCAACAACAATTCACCGCAAAGTTTCTAATTTGAGAAAACGACTTGCAATGTGCGAGTATGTACAACATCATCCTTTTAAGAATTGACATTAGTCGTGGTGGGTCCTCAGGAGGAATCAGAGGAGGATTATTCACCTTAGACAGACATTGTTGAGCAAGATTGCAAATACTTTAGCTTTATCATATCTACTCACAATGTTCTTCACCACTATTGAGCACAAGAAGCCTCATCTTCCATTTAATTAGTTAACTGAACACCATTTTTCATCTCAGAATATTGCAAATCATTAGAGTTTGAGCCCGTTATCTGTGGGATCATTTTGCTTTGTCTATAGCATGCTATTTATACAATCATAGAATTTCTTGACTAGCATGGAAATAATCCTATATTAAAACTTCACAGGTCAGTATCACATTTTCCCACATTGTCCTGTTCTTTCTTGTACTCTACACTTCTTTTGAACTAGAGTTTGATATCACTTAATGATAATGGTGTTTGGTCACGTAGTTAGATCGCGGTGACATAAAATTTTGTTTTCCTCAATGGGGGACTTTGTCATCAATGTCAAGCTTTGGGTTGCCAAAGTTGCTCTTTATTGCACTTCAACAGGGTGGTAACACCACATAATAGCATTTATGGTGAACAAAAGGTGAACAGGACACTTGACCTACACAAATGTAGTGTAGAGATCCTCATACCAGTAAAATGGAAGAATCAATCTGTGATACATAGATATCATTGTTTATTTTCTCTTTCCTTTAAGAAATTGCTAAGGGTCAAGAACTAAAATTAATACTGGAATTTATTCTCAACAACCATTTATATAAAACCTTCAACTTGGTGTAATAGCCCAACACCAATCCAAAGGCTAAAGGTTAAAAGCTTGGTTTTAAAAAGCATCTTAACAAGAAAAATTGAGAGGCGTAAGGAGGAAATTCTAGAGTCTGGGGTGTAGGTGCTGAAACCTTGACAAAAATTGTGCAGCAAACAAAGCAGTGAATGAACATGAAGATCAACAAGCCTAAATCTAGACATTTGTGGTCTAGGAAATTCTATAGGTCTTCAAGCATGGGGGTTACGGATGACTGGGATTAAATGTCAGTTAGGATAAAGATAGAACACTCTAAAATTATGGCAGAAGATTCAAGATAACTTAACGGCAAGATGGCAGCAGAGTAGGATGCTCCAGCAGGAGCTGTTCTGCTCTGCCTGTTCTTTTTGTTCCTTTTCTACTTATTCTCTCATGCAGCAGTCCCAGAGTTGTGCGGGGGGAAGAGTCCGGAGTACATGAGAAGTGCAACTTACCAGTGAGGAGCAGATTGTAGGTTGGAGGGGAGCGGAGCAGGACAGTTAATGAGTTGTAGAGATCCTTCAGTCCAACTCGTCCATGCCAACCAGATAAACTAAATTAATCTAGTCCCATTTGCCAACACTTGGGCAATATCCCTCTAAACATTTCCTATTCATATACCCATCCAGATGGCTTTTAAATATTGTAATTGTACACCTTCACCACTTCATCTAGCAGCTCATTCCCTCTGCATGAAAAAAGTTGTCCCTTAGGTCCCTTTCAAATCTTTCCCCTTTCACTCTAAACTTATTCCCTCTCGTTCTGGACTCCCCCACCCCAGGGAAAAGACCTTGCCTATTTACCCTGTCCATGCCCCTCATGATTTTATAAACCTCTATATTAGGTCACCCATCAGCCTCTGATACTCCACGGAAAACAGTCTCAGCCAATTCAGCTTCTCCCTATAGCCCAAACCCTCCAATCCTGGCAACACCTTGTAAATCTTTTCTCAACCCTTTCACGTTTCACAACACCCTTCCTATAGGAGGGGATTGTGCCTGGCACGGGCAGTCAGATCCCATGCTGAACTGCTGCTATTTGGAACTCTTTACTGGACTGTAACATAAATCCTTTATTCTTTACAACTACCTTAACTTTTTTTTATACACTAAGTAATGCTACTACTTTTCCTTTCAATCCTCTTTTGTATTCAAGATTTGCACCTAGGTACTTGTACCTAAGATGGTGCTATTAAAGGCAGCCATTGTAAACATTTTTCACTGTACTTCTATACGGGAGTACATGTGACAATAAAGAATATTCTACACCAACAAAAGAGCAGTGAAATAGCATAGCCCTGAGATTATGACAAATGCTTATATATTATTTGAGTACTACTAGAAGAATTTTGTCAAAGCTTTTTATCTTACAACATTTGCTAAATAATATTGACTGTGCTAAGAATTTTACAGGTAACCAATTTAGGATTCTTAGTTGACTCACAGTGTGGTGCAACTGTATACACTGAAGCTGTGACAGCAGATGAAGACTGCAGCAGTAGGAGAGACCCAGTCAAAGTTTCCTTGCCACTGGAACTGGAACGTCCTTCTTGCTGATGTGTAACAGCATTCCTACATTAAAAATGTGTCCCATGCAAGGCGTCCAACTAGAGGAATTCATACTCCCCCACACAACAGAGATCTGCGGCATTCAGCGAGAGGTGATAGAGACAGAATTATCACTGGAGAGATATGTAGAAGGTCGAGTTTGATTCAGTTGTTCGCTCTTGGATTAGGAACAGGACAGAACTTCAACAGCTTTCTCCACTTTTGAGCAGCCTTCTTCAGGATCTTCAAAAGTAATGGTATTCTTAATGACATCACATTTCTGACTTGTATAAGGTGGACAGAATTTGAGGAGTTACTTAGTGGGGCATGGATTCCTAGTCTTTGACCTGCTCTTGTAGCCACTGTATTTATAATTGCCCTTGAGAAGGTATCGATCTACCGCTGCACTCATTTCACCGAATCTCAAGAGTTGTAATGGTACAAATGTGGCTATTTGGCACATTGTGGCTATTTGGCACATTGTGGCTGCACTGGCTTTCTGAGTAAACAGGGCAAAAGTGAGGACTGCAGATGCTGGAAACCAGAGTTTAGATCAGAGTGGTGCTGGAAAAGCACAGCAGGTGCTTTTCCGAGGGGCAGGAAAATCGACATTTCGGGCAAAAGCCCTTCATCAGGAATATTTCTGAGAAAACATCCTGACTTAATACCATCCCCCCTATGTTGTCACATCCCTCATAATCCTGCACATTATTTCTGATAAATAATCATCTAATCATCATATAATGGTAACTCTGCAGGATATTTATCCTGAGGCATTCAGTGATAATAACACCTCTGATTGTCAAGGAAGAGTGGTTGAATTGTCTCTTACTAGAGATAGTCATTGACTGGATTTGGTGTAGTGTGAATGTTAGTTGCACTTATCAGCCCAAACCTGGTTATTGTCCAGATCTTGATGCATTCAGATATGGACTACTTCAGTATCTGAGGAGTCACAAATGGTGCAATTATCAGTGAACATCACCAATTCTGAGTATGGGACAGCATTGATGAAGCATTTAAAGATGGTTGGGCCGAGAACACTACCCTGAGGAACTCCTGCAGAGATGACTTACCTCCAACAACCACAACCAATTTTTCCTATATGCCAGGTATGACTCTAAGCAGTGAAGAGTTTGCCCCAATTCCCATTTAATCTAGTTTTGCCAGGGCTCCTTAATGTTAAACTCACTCAAACGTGGTACTTGAAGTCAAGGGAAGTCACTTTCACTTCAAACTCAGTTGTTCGGTCTGTGTTTGCACAAGGCCATAATAAGGTCAGATGAATGACCCTTACAGAATCCAAACTGGGCGTCACTGAGCAGATGCTGCTTGATAACATTGCTGATGACATCTTACTTCACTTTATTGATGATCAAGAACAAGCTGTTGGGCAGTAATTAGATGGGTTGGATTTGTTCTTTATTTCATGTACAGAAGACACCTGGGGAATTTTCCACATTGGTCTTCCTCCCATTTTGTGGTCAAGACAGTTGGTCATCACCAACAGACTGTCCACAAAGACAAGAAGTTCAAGACTTCTTGGAGGCATACATGAGCAAAGTACTGACACATCATCAACTACATAATTTGATCTACAGACCAAAAGCATGTCCTCATTATCAAAGCAATGACCATTGCAGTCGATAGTTGAACAAAGCATCAGTTCCTCTATGTCCATCAAATGCCACTAAAATAAGCTGCAGAAACTGTTCAGAAAGAAGATCAATGGTGAGCAGCTTTAAGAGCCAAGCAAAGTAGCCAAGCAGGGCTCTATCACCCCCAACCTTTTCAACGTTTTCACCAAAATCTCCAAAGCATTCATTTAGTGGATGAAATCTAGAAAGAGCTGAAGATAGCCATGATTGTATGTGGTGAAGAAACCTTCAGCTACAAGGCCAGGAAACACCAACACTGGCTCGATGAGAATGACCACAATACCCAAGATTTCATCAACAAGAGGAAAGTTCTCTGTAATTGGTAAAACATCATCAGCAATGCAAAGGTAACTCCAACAGCAAAAGTGGAGGCACAAAGAAGGAGGAGGGAAATCAAAAAGGAAATGGGTCTGGGTGGGTTACTCTTCGGAGGGTCGGTGTAGACTGGTTGGGCCGAAGGGCCTGTTTCCACACTATAGGTAATCTAATTTAATCTAAATGGTGGACTGAGAAAGCTAAAGGGGCTGCAACTTTTTATCAATAATCACAACACCTGGGGCCTCTTCCATGCCACTAATGATTGGACCAAATACCCTTGGCTTCAAATCAGCGCAGGATAAGGATGGAACCCTTTTGAGACAAGCAGAGAAACCATCAGCCTTCAATGGAGAGAACACGTCAAAGAACTCCTCAACCATGATATAATCATAGTTAAGGACACATGTGAGGAAATCCCCAACTCCCCAAAGATGATCTTGGTCTTCCACAGAATGTTATTATTAGGTGTTATTCAAAATGTTGCAGAAGTCAAAGCTGCATTAAACACAAAGAGTGGATGGGATTCCAGCAAAGCTTAATCAGTCATCTCTACCAACAGTTCTTTAAAATCTGGGACAGAAAAGAAACTGCTGCCAATCTCAAGGATGTTGTCACAACCACCTTCTTCTAGAAAGGCAACAAAGTAGTCTGTGGGTATGACCAAGGAATCTGCTTAGTCTCCCTCATCAAAGATCACTGCAGGAATTCTTAATGGACGACTTCTTGTCTCTGAAGAAATCCTTCAAAAAGCCAATGTGGTTTCTGTTTCTTGGAACAATGAACATGATTATCACAGCTGGCAAATCCAAGAGGAATGCCTGGAACAACACCAACCACTCTACATGGTCTTCATTGACCAGTCAAAAACTTTGGTCAGATCAATTGCTGAGTGTTATGGAAGACCTGTCAAAGGCAAGCTGTCCAGAGGAATTCATCAACATCCTCCATCTAGATGGCAAATTGTCAACAATAGTCCGACCTCCTGTAATACAGCAGAACCTTTTGAAGAGGAGTCAAGCAGGGATCAGTCATCACCCCCAACTTTTTCTCCACTTGCATCACCACCATCCTTTATCTTATCAAGATCAAGCTTCCATATTGGAAAATGGTGATAAAGTTTCCATCTATCCTGTAGACGATCTCAACTGGTTAAAATCTAGAAGAAAACAATATTGACGTCGCTCTCTGAACTTCAGACTGTGGATTAAAATGTCATCTCTGTACTTTGCAAAGGGATCTTCAAGCCTTGCTTAATACCTCAAAGCAAACCGAAGAACTGGTCTCAGACTCAACCTCAGCAACACTCAAGTCCTTTACCAAATGTCCCAGGGCAAGACCCTCCATTAAGATCAGTGGAGAAGTCCTCCCAAACTGGGGTCATTTCCCTGTTGGGGAGCCACCTTTCATCTAAGGATAACATTCTTGCAGCAATCTAACACTGCAACCTATCCAGAAGTGCCATCTTCGGACACTCAAAGATGAATGTCTTCGATGATTGCAACATCTGTCCTGATATAAGACCCTTGTGTATAAGGCAGTCAACTTTACGATTTTTTTATATGATCCAAAACTATGTATAGACGCCACCTCAAGGCCCTGGAGAAGTACCAACAATGCTGTTATGGACAGATTCTCCGAATCAGCTGGGACAACAGGCTAACTAATATCAGCGGTCTTGAAGGAACTAATCGCACCAGCATCAAGGTCACAATCAACTGAAACTAATTTCACTGGGCAAGCCAGGTACTCAGAATGCCTAGTTTCCAAATGCCAAAGCAAATCTTCTTCATCCAGCTCAAGGAAAACATTCAAATGACAGGAGGACCAAGGAAGTGCTTCAAAGGCTCTCTGAAGGCTTACCTTAGGAACGCAACATAGATATTAAGGCCTGCGAGACCCTTGCTCAGAAGATACAGACTTGAAGGAAGCTCTTGTATGAGAACACCCACTGGCAAGAGGAAGCAAGGAAAAGGAACCAGGGAAAAGAATGCCAGCAATCCTGAGGTCTGGAAATACCTGCCAAACGTGTGGTCGAAGATGAGACTCCAGTCTTGAGTTCAGTAATTGTACAAGGACACAACGAACCTGTGACCAAGACACAGAACTTGCTAGGTGGACAATCATACCTCAGTAAATGATTACTGACAACTGAAGGTACTTACATTAATACATGGAGCCCTCTTCTTTGCAGAAATAAAAAAATGTACAAGTACTGCAACTGTTATAATTCGAAGAGGTGACAGCTATTCTCTCATTCATTTTTCAGAGCAGGCCTCACCAACGAAGCTTACTAGCCAAATTAGCTTTACAATAAACTGACAATCATTAACTGACACATTCTCCAAGACAATTTCCAGCCTTAAAGAGGGGAGGCCCTACATCTGCTCCCAATTTCTATGTAAAATTTCAAACAATGTAAACATAGAAAACAGAAGAGGAAGTCGGCCGCTCAATCCTTCGAGCATACTCTGCCATGAGGCGTCCTTCCTCATCTGTATATAAGGATACTAGTGAGAGAGGCTCTCTCACTAGTATCCTTATATACAGATGAGGAAGGACGCCACTTCAATTGGGACAACACATCCATCCTAGGACAAGCCAAACAGACACACACGAGAATTCTTAAAAGCATGGCATTCCAACCAGAACTCTATGAACAAACACATCGAGTTAGACCCCATCTACCACCTCCTGAGAAAAAGAACAGGAAATTACATCACCACAGGAAATGTCACCACAGGAAATGACATCGCCAACCCAAAGAAACCCAAACATATAAATAGAAAGCAGGAATTATCAACAGTGCTTTGCCTGGAGGCCTGCTGAAGATGTCACCTAGTAGGGTGACAAAACATCTTATATACAGATGAGGAAGGACGCCACTTCAATTGGGACAACACATCCATCCTAGGACAAGCCAAACAGACATGCATGAGAATTCCTAGAAGCATGGCATTCCAACCGGAACTCTATCAACAAACATCAAGTTAGACCCCATCTACCACCCCCCCGAGTAAAAGAATAGGAAATTACACCAACACAGGAAATGACATCGCCAACCCAATCATACAAATAGAAAGCAGGAATTATCAACAGTGCTTCGCCCAGAGACTTACTGAAGATGTCACCTAGTAGGGTGACGAAACGTCTGGAAATGAACCTTCCAGCTCAGCGAGCAAATCTACATCCAGGGCCGACCCTATATCCTAAGAACATGATTCCTTGTTTTGAACTTCTTGGTCATCAGGAACATCCTTCCTGTGTTTGCCCTGTTTAATTTTATAGGTTTCTATGAGATCACCACTCCTTTTTCTGAACCTCTGAGTACAGTCCTAATTGATCCAGTGTCTGACTCTATGACTCTTCATATGTCAATCCTGCCATCCCACCATGCTGCATGACTTTATGACTCTAAATAAGTCAAGTAAACCTTCACTGTGCTTCATCCATAGCCAGAAATATCCTTCTTTAGATAGGGAAACCAAAACTTCATACAATACTCCAGGTGTGGTCTCACCAATGCTTTGTACAATTGCAGCAAGACATCTCTCACTTGTACACAAATCCTCTTGCTATGAATGCCAACATACTACAATATTTGCCTTTTTCACTTTTTGCTGCACCTGTATTCTTAATTTCAGTGACTGGTGTTCAAGGACACCCTCACCCCTTTCCTAACCTATTGCTATTTACACAATAATGTTTTCCTGTTCTTGGTAGAAAGGCATAACTTGATAAAATCCTAATTCGGGATGCTTCTCCAAGAGAACTGTAGACCTGTAGAATTTGCAGTGTGTATTTTCCAATCAACCTGTCCAGAGATTGTATTACACATCCCTGGAGCAGGAGGGACTTAAACCTGGGGTATCCGGGATCAGAGTGAGGATTAGTATTACTGTGTCACAAAAGCCCAAATGTGCAATATATTCTAATTTCATTAGATACAAAAATGATGTCCATTAAACAGTGTCAGGGTGGTTTATAAACTGCTTTGAATTGTCAAAAGGACTTTTTTGAGACTCCGTCACTTGCAGTTTTCAAATGTCAACTGGAGATACATGCATATTTTAGGTTGATTGTCCAAATTTTATACACTTGTAATGAACTGATATCCTATTTTATCACATCTTAACGTTCCAAACAATGAATTATTCCATGATGTGCTGACATCAATTGAAGCATATAAACAACATTATGGCTTATCCTAAACACTCTAATTTCCTATTATTTAAAGGACTGCACAAAGTAACTGAATGCTAAGGAAAAGCTATATTGAAAGCATGTTTGACGAGACTTATTTATGCTTTTGTGACTTTGCACTCATCAATCCCAGAAAAATACAATCTAACATTACAAATCACTTGCCATGGCTCAGAGATAGTAATTTTGCTCTGAAGCAGCAAGTTGCAAATTCAAGCTTTACTTTAAAGACTTAATTTGGCATCTCAATGCAAAATTGAGGGACTGATACATTTTCAGAGGTGCTGCCCTTCATACGAAGCAGTAAAAAGCTGTACACTCAAGATTGCATTAAAATGTTCAAAGAATAGCACAGCAGTTGATCTAATGTCCAGATGAAAATTCATCCTTTAGTAACACTAGTAATTAAGATTATTTCATCATAAATCTCATTAGTGATTGTGAGATTTCACTGTGTGCAAACTGCCACATTTGCAATTAGAATGCAACTGTACCTTAAGCATTCTTCTTTGACTATGGAGTACTTAGGGATGTCTCGAGGCATTGGAAAGAGTTATGTAGCTGAAGCTTTTTCTTTCTTATTGACCTAGCAACATATAGGTTAAGTGCCAGGGTGAGTTCTAAAACTGCTATCATAAAAAAGTGAAATACGTTACTTTGTGGCCATTGAAGTATTCACCCCCAAAGAGGATGAATTCATTTTTCTCAGGGTGAGGTGACAATGATGCATTCAACCTGTCAAAAAAAAACAAAAATATCAAATTTACAATACTGAAACAGATATGCATGTTCTTTTAAATGACGCATGCTAGTACTAAGGAACTTCATTTTTCTCCACTTTGGTTACCCACTAAGGATGTGCATCCCATCACAATTCAAAATGCAGCTCAATTATCCAAATGTTTCCTAAAGCAAAGATCTAATTTGGCCAATGCATTTTCCTATATAAAACAGTTATGTTATGGTTGGCATATTGATTGGAAAATACAAAACAATTTAGAATTCAAAAACTAGGGTCTTGGTTTTAACCAACCCTGCAGGGTTTATTACCAAACCATCCAACCCCTCCACCCTGATAACAGTAAAATCCCTGTCTCTTGCTGTGCAGCTATGATACACAGACTTAGAACAAAGAAAAGAACTTCAATGATTTTATCTTTGCTGTCTGTGGCATTTTATCAGTATACCTCAGTAGGACAAAATCATGAACGTGGCAGTTCTCTCAAAGGTAGAACTCTAAAATTTATTAGTGCCAAAATAGAGGGGGCTTTGTTGGTTGGCCACATTTGCAGGATAGAACATGATCATAAATCCAAAGACTTTCCATATGGGAAGGTAGCTGGAACCAGCTTAGGAGGATGCAAAAGTGGAGCTTCAAGGATGCTTGCAAGTATGACAACTCATTATTGATTATCACACCTCGGAATCACCAGCTGGCAACAAAAGAAAATGGCAACTTCTCCAGAGGGCTAGTATGCATCATCACAATCTTCAGCAGCAACAGTATCCTACCAATGTATGTCAATGTCTGAAACAACCCATAGTAATATCTGGCAGCCACACATGCGATTCTTGTGGCAGAATCGTGGCCTCTTCAGCAATGAGCAAATGTGCACCAAATGATGATCAATAACTTCTAGGATTGAAAATATAATGCAGAGTTAACATGGTAGAAATGCCATGTTTGGAGCTTCTTGGGTCAAAGTTGGAAGTAATTTCATAAGGACAACATAATTAACCAACAGTTACATCAATTTCCCACTTTTAATTGTAAATCTCCTTGTTGAACATGAATTTTCCGTTGAGACTGTACATATAATTTCTAAAATAACAGCTGAAAAATCAGACAACAGAAAAGAGTGAACCAAATACACTGCCAATACAAAAAAATGGATGCCACTTCATTTCCACATTGCCAAATGCTGGCAAACACGGCTAGATTCATTTAGAATATCTGATCAGCATGGACAAGTTAGACAAATTTCCATGCTGTATAACTATGACTCTTATAAATCTTCTGTGAACCTTCTCATCTCTAACTATTCCCATAAATCTTCTGTATCATCTAAATATTCCTGAAGTGGAGTGACCAGAATTGGATACAATACTGTAGCTGAAGCCAAACTAACAATTTACACAAATTTAAAATAACTTAATTGTTTTTGAACTCTATGCCCCTAAGGACAAAGCAAGAATGTCAAATGCTCTCTACCTATTGCGCACATTTATAAACAGTTCCTACATGCCCTGTATAACTGCACTGTTACTGTCTCACTGCATTTTCCCTATCAAATTGAATCACTTCATACCTCTCTGCATTAAAATTTATTCTTCCACATAGCTGCCAATTCCTCAAAGCTATCCAGGTTAGATAATGATGGGTGGTGCCACTGCAATTACCACCCTCACTTCATTATCTTTCCATGCATTTTATCCAGATTTGGCGCTTTCAGTACAGGCAAATACCAGGTCTGCTTTTTTTGCTCACCAAAGGAAATATTCTACAAAACAATGCATGTTTATCTCCTGCAACAATATCAATATTGCACCATTTCCTTTAGTTTTGGTTTTTATTGCTGGAGCATTCAACAATAAATTGCTGTCTTTCATTCCTAAAAATGCTTCCAAGTATTGAGGAGGAACTTAACATACAGGTGATAATCACCCAGGTTTTCAGTATTGTCACGATTCCCTACAAAATATGCACTTGAATGGAGATATTTTTTAATTAACCTGTTCAGAAATATCATCACACACCTCTGGAGCAGGTAGGATTTGAACCCAACCCTTATGGATCAGAGATAGGGACACTACCACAACAGCCCCTAATTTATGTCGAAGTATGAAGTATATGCAATTCGCTTATCCTCATGAGTTTGTAATGCAAAACTGACATACCAACATAACTGAGCCCTCTTTTGAATACTTGTTTGATATTGCCACCTGAGTTAAATGTCCAATGAGCAAATAAGTCAATTCAAGCTTCTGGCATTTTTCACATACACATAGCAATAGGGATAATGCTAAACACAACATTATTGTTGTATGAGAACTAGAATTTGTGCATATGTTTCAAGCAACTGATGAGGGTCAATAAAGTGGCTATCTTCAGGTTTGAGTTGCTTTTTAAATGCAGAAGATCAGCTTCTTATTTACTAGAGATCTCATTGCTTCTGCCCAAACACCCACATATAAGTTGTTCAGCAGCCAATCACATAGTTGTTGGCAAGTAGGAGGCCTTTGTTATTAACTAAACACTATTCCACAGACAATCAGCTACTAGCCATTGGTCAAATCTTCATTTACATACAGCTCCCTGCCCCCAGCTCATCCGTAACTAGGCTTTTCCCACTGCTTGAATCAATACCTGGGCATACAATACTCACAAATGGTATCAAGAAGCTTACATTTAAAAAGTACCAAAAACCCTCACCAATCCTTGACTTTTAAAACACTTTTCTCATTTCAAAAACAGAAAAATGAAAAAAGACAAGTTACAGTTAAGAGGAATATTTTCCATAGATGACCTTTCGGGTTTACAATGCCCTGTCAGAAATGATGGTGAAACACAAAATTATTATACCGTTTAAACAAAAGGTAAATAGAAAAAAAATTCATTGATGTGGGGAAAGGCCTTTGGAGTGGCAGCATTGGTATGCAGCATCATGCTGTACTATAAAATTCTACAGGGTGAAAGTGAGGACTGCAGATGCTGGAGGTTAGAGAGTGTGGTGCTAGAAAAGCACAGCAGGTCAGGCAGCATCCGAGGAGCAGAAAAATCGACGTTTCGGGCAAAAACCTTTCATCAGGAATGAGGCTGGGAGCCTTGGGGATGGAGAGATAAATAGGAGGGGGTGGGGCTGGGGTGGGAGGAGAATGTAGCTGAGAGTGTAATAGGTGGATGGAGGTGGGAGTAATGGTGATAGGTCAGAGGGGAGATTGGAGCAGATAGGTAGGAAGAAAGATGGACAGGTAGGACAGGTCATGAGGGCGGTGCTGAGCTGGAAGGTTGGAACTAGGATAAGGTTGGGGGAGGGGAAATGAGGAAACTGGTGAAATCCACTTTGATGCCATGGGGTTGGAGGGTCCTAAGGCACAAGATGAGGCGTTCTTCATCCAAGTATCGGGTGGTAAGGAAGTGGCAATGGAAGAGGCCCAGGACCTGCATGTCCTTGGTGAAGTGGGAGGGGGTGTTGAAGTGTTCGGCCACGGGGCCGTGGAGTTGGTTGGTGCAGGTGTTCCGGAGATTCTACAATTCTACCTCCTTCAAGATAGCTGTTCTTAGTAATCTTTACTATTACGGAACATGCACAGAAAGTACATGTTTCCATAAATATTCTCCTTCAGTCATCAGAACAAGTTCTGAAACAAAACAATTGAGGTAAAGTGAGCTGAAGACTTTTCATGTTCCTTTGTTGCTTTATTTGTATACTGATTCCAAAGAAAGTTTAAAATATGACATCTCTGCCTAAGCAATTGTTCAGAAAGGAAGAAGTGATACAAAGGCCAAAGTTCAAAACAGACATTCAAATCAAAAAACATGACTTCTCTCTTTTCATTACTTACCGTGGCAAAGGATGAGCACAAGCCTCCTCTGTGATTTGAGTCTTTTTTGCATCAAGTTGCCTGAATTCAGCTATTAGAGTTTCTAGATCTTCCTGAGTGGAGCAAACAAATTTTTTTTTAGTAAACTCTTTTCAGGACTTCAACCATAACTTAAAATATGACTGAAGATGAATAATATCAATAAAAAGAAAAACGTAAAAAAAAGGGGAGAAAAGTGCTACTGAATTCCAATTGGTTCAGGATTAGACGAAGCTCTGGTGTAGTAATATTGCTACTAGTTTATGGTAGATAGAGGATTTTGAGTTCAACAAAGTCTCATGATGACTTAATAACCCACTATGAACTGTCTTAAAAAGCCATCTGGTTCACTATGTCCTTGAGGGAAGGAAAGCTGTCATCCTTACCCTTTAGGACTCCATGATCTGGCATACATGTGATTCCAGTTCCACAGAAATGTAATGGACTTTTAACTGCTCTCTGAAATGGCTCAGTGAGTCACTCATTTGTATCAACTGCTAAAATGCCCCCAAAAATATTTGAAAGCATATGAAAGATGTGATATTGAACAAGACACTGAAAAGACATCAAACCATGTAAACTTCTCTTCACTAAAATCTGGGGGCCAGTGTCAACATTGGGCAAAATATCTATAGACTCATCAGACTAACCTTACCATCACATTCACAGAATAATACCTTAGACAATTCCCTGTTAACACCATCACCACAGGTCCTGTCCCACTGGCAGGAAAAGCCCTTCAGAGGTGGTAGCAGAGTGATATAAAGGAAGGAGGGAATGCCTTCAGAGATCTAAACACTGACTCCAAACCCCATGACCTTGCATGGCACAAGATCAAGCATGGGCAAGGAAGCTCTTGGTTGATAAATCAGTACTCCTCCATGTTAAATATTACTTGAAGGAAGCAAGGGTGCAGAATGTACTCAAGATTGGGGGACTCTAATGTCCATCACCAACAGTGGATTGTTGACAGCACTACTGACTGAACTGATAAAGTCCCAAGGACATTGCTGCTAGACTGGGTCTAGCAAGAAGAAAAAAAACATGCTTGACCTCATCCTCACCAATCTGCCTGCCACAGGTGTATGGGGCCATGACAATATTAATAAGACAGAGTCTCCCTAAGGAGTGTGTGGTGATAAGTCCCATCCTGACATTCGGAATACTTTCCATCATTTCGTGTGGCACAATCACCACGCTAAATGTGATATACTTCAGACATTCACGAAGTACAGTGGGCCACCAGCAGCAGCACAGTATGAAACTTGCAATCTCATGTCTCCACGTATCCCTACAGTACCATTAACATCCACCCAGGGGATCGACTGAAGAATGCAGGAGTACCTGCCAGGAGCAGCAACAAGCGTACCTAAAAATGAGGTGCCAACCCAGTGAAGCTACAAAATAGGACTACTCACATGCCAAGCTACATAAAATGCAAGTGAATAGAGGGCTAAGGATTCCACAAACAGCTGACAAGTCTTTCCACATGTAATCATGAACAGTGGTGGAAAAATAAACAACTCACCAAAGGAGGAGGATCCACAAATATCCCATCCTCAAAGAAGGGTGAGCTCAGCACATCAGTGCAAAAGATAAGGCTGAAGCATTTACAACAACCTTCAGCCAAAAGTACCAAGTACAAGATCCACTGCTGCCTCCTGCAGAGGTCCCTAGCTTCATAGATGCCAGTCATTACTCAATTTGAGACGCTTCATGTGATATTAAGAAATAGCTGAAGGCACTGGATACTGCCATGGCTATGGGGCCTGACAACATTCCAGCAGAAGTACTGAAGCCACATACTCCAGAACATGCCATACCCCTAGCCAAGCTAAGGAAAATTGGCACACATATCCTGTACACAAAAAGCAGAACAAATCCAATTGAGTCAGTTACCACTCCATCAATCTACTGATGATCATCAGTAAAATCTTAAAGCAGAATTCACATTGCATTAAACTACTAACTGATGCTTAGTTTGGGTTCCAGCAGAACCACCCAGGTCCTGACCTCACTACAGCCTTGGCTTAAAATGTGAACAAGCGTTTAATTCCTGAGGGGAGGTGAGACTGACTACACTCAATATCAAAGCCACATTGATTGTGGTATCAAGGAGCGGAGCAAAACTAGAGTCAATTGCAATTGGGAGAAACTCTATGTTGGTTGGAGTCATACGTAGCACAAAGGAAGGCAGTTAAAGTTGTTGGAAGTTAGTCATCTCAGCTCCATGACATGCTGCAAGAATTCATCAGGGTACTGTCCTCAGTCCAACCACCTTCTTCTGCTTCATCAATAACTTTCCAAGGTTAGAGATGGGAAAGTTCACTGATGACTGCACAATGTTCAGGATCATTTGCAACTCCTCAGATATTGAAGTAGTTCATGTCCAAATATAGCATGATTTAGACAACAGCCAGGTTTCAGCTCATGAGTGGCAATAGTATTCATGCCACTGAAGTGCCAAGCAATGACCATCATCATCAATATAAATTAAACTATCACCTCTGAACATTCAATAGAATTATTATCACTAAATCCACCACTATCAACCCCCTGGGGGGAATTACCACTAAATAGAATGAGGCAAATAAATATGCAGCTAAAACAGGAGGTCAAAATCTAAGAGTCTTGGGGCAAGTAATTCACTTAGATTCCCTACAGTGTGGAAACAGGCCTTTCGGCCCAACCAGTCCACACCGACCCTCCGAAGAATAATCCACCCAGACCCATTTCCACTTTGACTAATGCACCTAACACTATGGGCAATTTAGCGTGGCCAATTCACCTGACTTACACATCTTTGGACTGTGGGAGGAAACTGGAGCACCCGGAGGAAACCCACGCAGACATGGGGAGAATGTGCAAACTCCACACAGACAGTCACCCGAGGCTGGAATCGAACCTGGGACCCTGGTGCTGTGAGGCAGCAGTGCTAACCACTGAGCCACCATGCCACCCAAAACACAATCTAAAAAGTTCAAGTCACAAGCGTGATGTTATATTTTTCTCTTGCCAGGATGATTTATAGGTATAAGAAAACTCAAAAAGCTTGATACCATCCAGGATAAAGCACCACATCCACATTCACTCTCCACCACCAAAGGTCAGTAGCAGCAATATGTACCACTGGCCAGATATACTGCAGAAATTCACAAAAGCTTGTTGGATAGTAAGTACCAAATCTACAAGAACCATCATCTAGAAGGATAATGACAGTAAGTGCATGGCAAACAAACATCTGCAAGTTCCTTTCCAAGCCATTCATCATCCCAATTTGGAAATATATTACTGCTTCCTCACTGTCAGTGGGTCAAAATCCTGGAACTTCCTCCCTAATGGAATTATGGGTGATTTAAAAAAAATGGATTTCTTTTGATTCTTGTTTGTCCTGCACGGACTATTCTGCTCACAGATAAATGACAATAGCATTAACTTAACAGCCTTGCCTCAAAGGTAGTACTCTTGTATGAGACAAAAGACATGCTTTCAAATGCAACTTCAGGGACTTCAAAACTGTCATTTGTGTACAGTAATGAACAGTGCTTCATCAGTCAGAGGTGCTAACTTTTAGATATTTTAACTGAGATGCCACTTGCTGTTTTGGGTGAGCATTAAAAATCACATGGTTATGTTTTGAAGGGTAGTGTTTTCCAACTCTGTTTCTTGGTAAATATCTGTCCCTCAACCAATATTGGTATAGTCAAGTATTTAATCATTACCTCATTTGTATTTGTGGGAGGCCTTATATTAAAAAAAAGTGGACATATTTCTTTCTTTACAACAGCCATTTCACTTACCAAAAAAAGCTGGTTGACTGCAAAACACTTTGGGTCAGCCTTGAAATGTGCTGTATAAACGCAATTTAAAATGAGAAATACTGGAAATATTCCACAGATCTGAAAACAACCTGCACAAACAGTACCTAAGTATTCATTTCAGATTTACGGCTTTTCACCAAAGCTATACTGTGATTCTCAATTCTTGAGATTTTGGAGATTTTGTGGATCAGGTTGTAGGTTTGCTCGTTGAGTTAGTAGATTTGTTTTCAGACGTTTCATCACCACGCTGGGTAACAACATCAGCTTTTCCAGCACCACTCTAATCTGGACTCTGATTTCCAGCATCTGCAGTCCTCATTTTTGCCTAACAACATCAGTGAGCCTCCGGTGAAGCGTTGGTTTTCTGTCATGCTTGTTATTTATTTGTCTCGGTTTGTTGTGGTAAGTGATACCATTTCTGGTTCTGTTTCTGAGAGGTTAGTAAATGGGGTCCAAATCAATGTGTTTATTGATGGAGTTCTGGTTTGAATGCCAAGTCTCTAGGAATTCCCGTGCGTGTCTTTGTTTAGCCTGTCCTAAGATGGATCTATTGTCCCAGTCAAACTGGTGTCCTTCTTCATCTGTGTGTATGAATATCAGTGATAGTTGGTCATGTCTTTTGGTGGCTAATTGGTGCTCATGTATCCTGGTAGCTAGCTTCCTGCCCATTTGTCCAAAGTAATATTTGTTGCAGTCCCTGCAGGGTATTTTGTATATGATGTTCGTTCTGCTGGTTGTTGGTACAGTGACCTTTAAATTCATCAGGAGCTGTTCAGTGTGGTGGTAGTAGGTTTGTGGGCTACCATGATGCCTAGCTGCGAGGTTGGCATCTCTAAGATGTCTTTGACGTATGGTAGGGTGGCTACAGTCTCTGGACATATTGTGTCTTCCTGTTTAGGTCTGTTTGCAGGAATCGGTGGACTGTGCTTATTGGGTACCCGTTGCTCCGGAATACATTGTATCGGCCCTTTTCAAATCAATAAACACTACCACCAAAGAAACACTGACATCACTGCTAGATAAACCAAGAACACAAATACCAGACAACTCCAACTCAATCAGTATGGACAGCATCTTCACACTCGTAAATCTGTGCCTCACAACCTACTTCACTTTTAACGACAAGATCTACAAACAAATCCATGGGATGCCTATGGGGTCACCAATATCAGGACCTTTAGTGGAAGCAGTTATGCCTAGGTTAGAACAAGCAGTCCTTCCCACAATCCAGCCCAAGTCCACTCTGTGGATGATGCCTTTGTCATCATGAAACGCAACAAATTAGAAGAAACCCACAAACACATAAACAATTTTCTTACCGGTATAAAGTTCACCAAAAAGAGGAAGAGAACAATAACAGACTCCCCTTCCTGGACATCACATAAGAACAAAAATGGAGAGCTGCAGACCAGCGTCTACAGGAGAGCCACACACACTGACCAGATACTCAACTATAGGAGCAATCATCCCAACACCCACAAACGGAGCTGCATCAGGACATTGCAGCACCCAGGAACTATGAGAAGCCGAGGAAAAACAACGGATTCAGGAACAACAGGTAACTGATAAGTGCAGTCCGCTGATTCCTGCGCAACAGACCAAAACAGGAAGACACAACATGCCCAGAGACTGTCACCACCCTGCCATACAAAGACATCTCAGAGATGCCGACCAGACTACTCCAACCCCTCGGCATCATGGTAGCCCACAAACCTACTACCACAATGAAACACTCCTAATGAATATAAAGGACCCTGTACCAACAACCAGCAGAATGAACATCATATACAAAATACCCTACAGGACTGCAAAAAACATTACATTGGACAAACAGGCAGGAAGCTAGCCACCAGGATACATAAGCACCAACTAGCCACCAAAAGACATGACCAATAATCACTGGTATCCATACACACAGATGAAGAGGGACACCAATTCAACTGGGACAATACATCCATCCTTGGACAGGCTAAACAAAGATACGCATGGGGATTCCTAGAGGCCTGGCATTCAAATAGGAACTCCATTAACAAACATAGATTTGGACCCCATTTACCAACCTCTCACAAACAGAACCAGAAATGGTATCACTTACCACAACAAATCGAGATAGATAAATAACAAGCGTGACAGAACAACAACGCTTCAGTGGAAGCTCACTGATGATGTTAGGCAAAAGTGAGGACTGCAGATGCTGGAAATCAGAGTGGTGCTGGAAAAGCATGCCGGTCAGGCAGCACCCGAGGAGCAGGAAAATCGACATTTCGGACAAAAGCTCTTCATCAGGACTGGCTCACTGATGGATGTTACCTAGCATGGTAAAGTCTGAGATCAAATCTACCAGCTCAGCGAGCAAACATACAACCTTAATTCTTGATCTCTCCTCGTTTCGACCCTGTCACAAACTTTCTCTTTCACTACTTCCTCTCCTATCCCTTTACTCTTCTTCTGTACTTGTATAAAACCTGCTATACCTTTTTTTAAACATTATGAAAACTGACACAAAATTAAAAATGCAATAGGTTTTAAATACAGAGAAAGAAAACAGGAAAAGATTCACCACGTCAAAAGTAGGGGCACTCACTAATGTCTGCATCATTCATAACTGCTCAAAATATTGAAGCAGATCATGAACATACACCCACAAAGACTGAAAGTGTTTACCTTCCAGGTCAGTGATCTTCCATGACAGCTGTACTGTAACCCTCCATGTCTCCTGTCTTCCAGCTTTCAGATTTTGATTTTCATTTTTCCTACTCCATTTTTTATTCCTCCTACTTGCCTCTGTATTTGAGTAAAACTTCTGTTCTTCTCAAAGGTCAATCTGAAATGCTAGCTTTGTTTTCTGCAGAGTTTTGTATTTCTGCCCTTTACCATTTTACTTTCCAATCCTCAGTGTTTTGCTTTTGCATATAAATACAAGTTCTTTCTTTACTGTAGTCATTTGTCTGCAGCTACCCAAGTGTGGCACCTTTGGTTTCTCTGTCATGTGGAAATTTAGACTTCACTTCAAACCTTAATTGAGATTGAGAACTGACAGAATTCACAGATACAAACACAGTCACTCTCCAGTGAGACATATTGTACATCCAAGATAATTAGGCACTGAGTTACAAAAACACTCAAATTAACAGTGAAAATAGTGAGTCATATTATATTATTTTAAGTGATAATAGTACAACATACTCAGTTGGATACCCTAACATTTATTTGTTTATTTAATGCCTTGTACACTTAGCAAAATCAACATCAGCATCCCAGTCATTCCTCTATTACATACATGGAAAATTAACAAAAGATTTAAAAACTGCTTCAAAAAGCTGGCAACTTTCAAACTGCACTGAATATAAACTTTTGACCCATTAAAACAACCAAACATGTTGAAAGTGCAGAAAAGAAGGACGTTATTTGTCACTAAGGATCATTAGCTTATAATTTTTTAAATCAACAAAACAAAATTCATCTTCTTTTCATGTTCAACTTTACCACTGAATTGCCAGTGATAATCAAAGAAAAAAAAATGGACTGCAGGAAATCCAAGTAATATTACGGTGCTGTTAAAACAAACTTTGGCTGAAAATCGTTCCCAGGCAAAAATATTTAGAAATAACAGTAGTTTTGTTTTCTGGTGTAAAGAAAATATCACTTAGGTTCATTTCATTACATTTAGGAATCTGTTTTACCAATTCAACAACTCTAAAAACAAAATCTGGAAATGTTTGACCAAATAAAAAAATTGAAGAATCCTTCTGACCAAGCATTCTTTCACTTGTACCAGATTGAAAAAAAAAAGTAGACAGGATAATGAAAAAAGGGGTGAAAGTATTTCCCTCGCACCAAGCAGTCACTTCAACCTGCTCCCCTCCATAGATAGACAACTTTAGAGATTTAAGTGTTATATTATAAATTGTGTGTTAGACAATAGATAATAGGTGCAGGAGTAGGCCATTCTGCCCTTTGAGCCTGCACCACCATTCAATATAATCATGGCTGATCATCCTTAATTAGTATCCTGTTCCTGCCTTATCTCCATAACCCTTGATTCCACAATCCTTGAGAGCTCTATCCAACTGTTTCTTAAATGAATCCAGAAACTGGGCCTCCACTGCCCTCTGGGGCAGAACATTCCACACAGCCACCACTCTCTGGGTGAAGAAGTTTCTCCTCATCTCTCTCCTAAATGGTCTACCCCGTATTTTTAAGCTGTGTCCTCTGATTCGGCATTCACCCATCAGCGGAAACATGTTTCCTGCCTCCAGAGTGTCCAATCCTTTAATAATCTTATATGTCTCAATCAGATCCCCTCTCAGTCTTCTAATCTCAAGGGTATACAAGCCCAGTCGCTCCAGTCTTTCAGTGTAAGGTAGTCCCGCCATACTAGAAATTGACCTCGTGAACCTACACTGCACTCCCTCAATAGCCAGAATGTGTTTCCTCAAATTTGGAGACCAGAACTGCACAGATGTGGTCTCACCAGGGCCCTGTACAGCTGCAGAAGAATCTCTTTGCTTCTATACTCAATCCCTCTTGTTATGAAGGCCAGCATGCTAGTAGCCTTCTTCACTACCTGCTGTACCTGCATGCTTACCTTCATTGACTGGTGTACAAGCTGGTGTTACGGATGTCTGTGATTTAATTGAATGATTGAGTAGGCTCAAAGGGACTGTATGGCCAAGATGGTTATTTCTTATGATCTTACATTTTCCCAAATTCCTTCTTACTAGAATTTTCTCCAGGATTGCCATGGTTATAGATCGGTTGCAGAAATCCCTGCAAGATTGCCATGATTACAGAAATTCGCAACTTTGTAAGAATTTCCCTCAGTGTGCAGCAACACCAATCACTTCAAGCAGGGCCACCAGCAAATAACTTGAGGAAACCTGGTCAATGATGATTTTATTACACAAGTGGATATGCAAAGCACAGGTGAGTAGCATGAGGCGATGCTACTCCAGTCCAAAGGGCTCTCATTTCACAGTGCTAGTGTTCCTACCTCTGTGTTAGGAGGGCTAGGTTCAAGTCCCACCTCATCCAGGGCTGTGCAATAGCATCGCGACAATTAGAAAATATCTAATTCCAGTCCAATTTCAAATAACTTTGGCTGTGAAGGTTAATATTCAGAATGTTCACTTTGATTTGTCACAGGTCCAAATTCAAAAAGGGGGGAAAAAGGCAAGCAAGGATGAAATTATAGCTGGACAATTTGAGTTTATTCTTTATTGATAGTTAGTTAATAAACTTTAACACTGACATTGCTAAAATGCAAGTGCACAAACTATTTTAAAAATTGAATTTCTATTTGTAGTTTCCGTTAAAACCCCTTAACTTAAGAACACTTCAATATCTATCAACCATAGTAAAAACATAATCATTCAAAATATAAATTAGACATCAGAATGATTCACTTGAGGGATGATACTGATGGACCAAAAAGACTTTTAATCCTCCACAATTTGGTTCTGTTCTTAAAAAACTTGCCACGTGCAAGTAACCCAACAAGTGAAAACACAACATTACTGTCGGCTAACTGCAAAGTAGTTCCCTCTAGAAAACACTAAAACTGACAGTAATTCCAAAATCAAATCAAGCCTAGATGAATAGTGTCTTCGTGTGTTTTTGGAATATATATCTAAAGTAGGCATAAAATTGTTTTTCAAACATTTCAGAGTTCTCCTGGTGTTGAGACCAATCAGGAGTCAAAACAGGACAAAGATTACACTGTCTAGCTGGGTTTAAGGCTATATGCAGAGCAACACAAAAACAATGACTTCATGTTTATACATAGATAGCTCCCATACAAAGGTTGGCACATTCACAATGCCCCCTCCTTGACCTCAAGGTAGAATCAACTCCTTGGAAGAAAAGTAATTTCACTGCAGCAACATAAAGGTACAGGTAAGGCATTAAGTGGATGTGGGTGCATGAAGTCTGTGGTCACTCAGCGGTCTCTCAAAGATTAGCTTCATGAAAGTGAGGACTGCAGATGCTGGAGATTACAGTTGAGAGGGTGGTGCTGGAAAAGCACAGCAGGTCAGTCAGCATCTGAGGAGCAGGAGAATCGATGTTTCAGGTCTCAGTCCCCAAACATGAACTGTCTACTCTTTCCCCACTCCCATCTTAAGGTTTACATTAATCATTTAAAAAAGAGCAAATTGTGCCTTTTTTTGGAACTATAATTGTTAATGACAATGTCATCTTTGCAAAGTCTGAGGCCTGAAACCAGGAGCAAAGCGACAGTTTCCACTGACTTCCGGCTTCTTTCTCTCCCAGTCTCCCTCCTCACCTCCTCCTTCTTAGAATGTTTGACGATCTTTTTCTCCATCTTGGCCGCATTTTTATCAGCTCCCTTTCCCTTTTTATCCTTTTTACTTTTTTTGCCCATTATGCGACCCTCCCAATCCTTTCGTCTCTCACTGCTAGCCGGTTGTGAAGCTCAGAATTCTCAACATGCGGTCAGACACTGAATACGTACAAATAAACGCATCCGGGTCAAAGAGTGTTGTCACAAGAGACACGCACGACGTAAACCCCTTCACATTTGTGAATTCAACCTCCCACGCACCTCTTGACGCTTCAATTCATCTGAGAAACAATAGAAATATCAAACATGGTCGTTGTTGCTGAGGCTACGGCTGTCGTGACGCTGCACGGCGCCATCAATCGGCGACTGGCCGACATTGCAACTACCATTAAAATAACTGAAGAACTGCCCGTGCTGGAAATCTAAAATTAAAGCAGAAATTAGTGGAGAAACTCAGCAGGTCTGGCAGTATTTGTGGTCAGAAAGCAGAGTTAACGTTTCAACTCTGGAGACCCTTATTCGGAATTGGTAGTAGCTAAGAAAAGGTGGTATATATGTTAAAGACGGTGTTTGGGGGAAGCAATAAGGCGATGGATGGAGAAGGAGCCTCGAAATAGAGAACGATAGTTTGGCAGACAAAGATAGTCATGATAGTATGCTAGGGAAGGAAAAAATCTGATATTGAGGACCATAAATTGGAGAAAATGGGTTGATTGTACTGAGAGCAGTCAAGGTCATGTGACATCACTTTAAGTGCATTCAGATTCCGTGCATGATATGCACAGAATGCATGCAATGCTCTGGAGCATTAACTGGTTCGAGACAAAAGAACTGCAGATGCTGGAATCCAAAGTAGATAGGTAGGAGGCTGGAAGAACACAGTAGGCCAGGCAGCATCAGGAGGTGCAGAAGTCAATGTTTCGGATGTAACCCTTCAGGACTGGGGCTGGGTGTGGGGAGAGGTGGGTCCAGGGTGGTGAAGTAGGGTGAGGTGAAGACAGGTAGAGGCTATGACCTGGTTGGTACTAAAAGCAGTCCATGTCATGGCACGACCAAGGCTCTAGGGTTCAGTAAGGGACATTAGAGAAAGTGATCAGGTTCTAAAATTATTGAACTTAATATTGAATTATGACGGCTACAAGGTCCCCAAGTGGAAAATGGCATGTTGTTCTTCCAATTTGTGCTGAACTTCACTGAAGCACTGCACCAGGCCCAAAATAGAAATGTTGATTTGGGCACACTTCCACTATCCAAGAACCCAGATGCAGCAATTTACCTGCACTTCACTCAATCTAGTCTACTGTAGTAACTGCACACAATGTGGTCTCTTCTACACTGGGAAGATTGTTCAGTGCAAACAGGGTGACCACTTTGCAGAACACCTACATTTTGTCTGCAAAAATGACTCTGAGCTTCCAATTGCCTGCCACTTCAATACACCATCATGATAGCCGACCAACCTTTATGTCTCACTGTTGCTGCAATACTCCAGTAGAGCTCAACACAATCAGATTTTCTGCATGGGAACGTTGCAGCCTTCGGGACTCAATATCGAGTTCAATAATTTCAGAAACTGAATACCTTTGATGTCCTTTACCGACCCCACACCCCAAGCCCTGTCATGACATGGGCTGCTTTCAGCACAGCCAACCCATTTTCACCCACTTATGGTCCTCATTATCAGCTTTTTTTCCTTCCCTGTCATACCATCATCCATCCCTTTGACTGCCAAACTGTTGTTCTCACTGACTGGGCTCCATCTCCATCCATAGCACTCATTGCTTCCCTCTTCCCACCCTGTCTTTAGTATATATACCACCTTGTCCTAGCTACCATAAGTTCTGAAGAAGGATCACCAGACTCGAAACATTCATTCTGCTTTTTCTCCACAAATGCTGTCAGACCTCTTGAGTTTCTCCACTAATTTCTGTTTTAATTTCAGTTTGAATTTATTCTGTTTCAGTGTTCAAAATACAAAGTAGCAATAATTATATAATAATTAATTTACAGTCGAAATGCGTATACTACTCCAAGTGACCCTCAATGCACCTCGCACAAGCCCTCCTCCAATCTTTGCTGACTTGCGGGTGTAGATCACTGCTTTGACCATCCTTTGATGTTCTATAGATGGAATGAGGTCAGCTGATTTCCTTGATACATAGCAGTCATTTAAGTGACCACAAAGTCTCCAAATCCCCTCTTCAGACTACTTTGTAGAAGCCAAAGTCCCAATTTAACAAACAGAGCAATGCACAGGGAGTGACTTTTGGATACGAGGCTAAACCATCTGCTCTTGAGATGAGCATAGAAGATTCCAGGCCTGAAGATAATCGGGAATTCTCCAAAATCATTGAAAATGCTAATAATGTGGTCATTATCTTTTTTTTTCATGACATCGTGCTGTGTATAAATTGACTTCTGTGTTTTTATATGACGAGAGGAAGTATTTCTAAACAGTAGTTCATAGATTGTACAACAGAGGTCATGAAATATGTCCCATAAAATCAATATCTTATTTCATTGCAATCAGTCTAAAGGTACACTTCTAGCGTTTCCATCCCCTGTGAAAGACTTGTTTCCTTTTCAAATATCAACTGAAATAGGAGAGTGATAGAATTCACAGAAACAAACACACTTCATCCATTCTGAAGTGAAATATTCTTAGATCTGGAGAAGTTGGATATTGCTATAGTAAAGTAACAGTTGACATGGCACTGGGGAATATGGGAAGCTGAAGAAGTAAATATCGTGATCTTCTCGTCTCCAGATGGTCAGAGACTAGACATTCCCCAAAAAGATGCATGTCGGGTCTTGTTAGAAGTCTGAAATCACTATCTATGTGGTAATTCCCGTGAAATCTAACTTCCAATTGGCAATTACAAAGCATCTGGAACCCTTCTAAAAATATTCTCAACTCTGAGTGAGAGTTGGAGTTGGAGATTTCAAAGGATTTGCAGTTATTTAATTGTTAGCCAGGAAAAGTTAGAAGATTAGTCAGAATTTAGACTCTAAGCTACTATAAGACTGACACCCACTCTCAAATTGCAACTCGGCCACCCAACATTTGTGCTGAGATCCCCATCCTCCAGATACTTCGCCCCTACTCCCCTCATAACCAGTTCCAAAATCCTTCACCACTCTATTCTCACACACACTTTCCAACTATAATCTGTCACCTCCTGGCCACACTAGCCACCTGACACCCCTTTACATATCTGCACTATATTCCCTTATCCACCTGCCACCCTACCCACTCACTACCCTACTTCCTCACTCACCTTGCAGGCAACCCTTTTGTCACCTCACCCAGCATCCCTCCTGCTCACCCACCTGGTCTCTAACTCTTTACCCACCTGCCACCATATCCACTTACCCACACTCTCTCCTCATCCACCCACCTACCTACCATTCTATTCCCTCTCCCACTTACCTTACGCACCTCTCAGTAGCTGTCAAAGTGGAATTACTGTTTCAGTGTAATATTTGTTAATGTTTAATAAGTATAAATTAGCTTTATAGAGATGTTAATGGTAATGGTAAATATAGACTATTGAGAGACAAAAAGATGATTTGATAACAGCAAGAAGATGGAGCTCTCTCTCTCTCTCAACCTCAAAGTCAATGTCAGAAAAGAAAAACAGCTTGAGAGTGTAACCATTTACTGAGAACTCAAGGATATCTGCAAACATTGATACTGCTGCAGAAACAAAACAATAGTAAGGACTCTGTCACCCTCACAAATCCAGAATTCTAAGAACTTAAAACCACAATTAATTTTTTTTCTCTTTTCTATGTCCTTCTTCATAAATGCAATACTGTGTGTATTTGATGAGTTGTTTTTGTTGGGCAGTAGGTAAGAAAATTCCTGTTTCTTTCACTCAAGAAAATCTTGTATTTCGTTCTTTAACTTTGATTTAGTCAAATAAATTCTAATTGAAGTATGATAATCATGTGCTAAAAAAAATCAAAATATTTGTTGTGATCAACTATGAGTTAAAAAGAGAACTGCTGATTCCCTCTCCTCTTTTTGTTATGTTATAAGCCAGACCAGATTGCCTCAAAATATTTTAAGATGGTAGCATAGACCGTAACTGTTTTTCCTACTTTCAAGGCAGTTGTGAAGTGAATATTCCAGATGTGATGCAACTGGTCAAACCACTCAATGTTAAGCAAAGCACAATTTATTTAAACACTATAGTTAATATACTAACAAAAGAAAGAGGAATTTAGAATAACTAAACTATTGGAATACTTAACCGGATAATAGATACAGGACCTATGACAAATTAATTGTTCTAATATAGTAACATCACGTAAACATACCCCTTGGCAAAAAAGAAAATTCAATCACAGATTCTTACTTGCAGTTTCCCAATCCAGGATGGAATAATGTCAAGAGAGATTTCAGAGAAATTCACAATTAGGAATCATTTACTGAAGCTAGCAATCCTTCAGGGACCCAACCAGCTTCTCACTGCTACACCTAAAAAACTAGAAAGCCTGATCTGGGAGAATTAGCCACACCCCTCCCATTTTAAAGGTGTCCTCTGATTGTTGACTTAAGCAGTATCCTGTAGTCAATTCGGTACTTTTGCCTTTACAACCTCTCTTCAAAACAACTCGGGCAAAATAATCTTTTTAAACTGACAACATTGTCACAGTTACAATAAATTTGGATGCTCGGTCCCTCATGTTCCCACAGGTGAACAACAGAAATGGAATGGGAGTTGGGGTTAGCCAATTCCCCTTCCTCACTTGGTCTTTACAGTATCTTAGGTGAAAATGAGGACTGCAGATGCTGGAGATTAGAGTTGAGAGTGTGTTGCTAGAAAAGCACAGCAGGTCAAGCAGCATCTGAGGAGCAGGAAAATCGATGTTTCGGGCAAAAACCTTTCATCAGGAATTACAATGTCTTGTATGCTTTGCAAAAATAAGGAGCATGGAAATGAGATTGACTCTTAACTGTCCTCTGGACAATGAGAGATAGTTAATAAATTCTGGCCTAGCTAGTGACACACATATCCTGTAATTAAAATAAAAAAACTCAGTGACTCACCTTTGTTACATAAGTGGAAATCAAACAAAGTATACTGCATTAATGCTTGTTGATTGGCATGCCAATGCATAACTTTCACATCTGAAGGCTGCTGCCTCTGCATAGACCTTGGAGGTTTGCATGGCAGCAAGGAAATTACATGAAGTGTGAGTGCAGGGCATTATCAATCACATGCATATGGCCACAAAAGTGTAAAGTAAGCAATCGGTGAGATTCATCAACAGGGGGTGATCCGTGAGGTAGGATGGGGGGGTGAGGTGGGGAAGCAGGGAGGAGAGTGTGTGTGTGTGTGTGTGTATGTGTGTGTCTTTGATTCAATGCAAGGGTCTTACATATCATGGTTGTCTGCTGTCGACAACATATCCTTTCAGAGAGGAGTGGATCATGCTACATCACCACAGTTCATCAGATGGGATGAATACGCAGAACAGTACAGTAGCTATATTGTTTAGGGCGTGTGGCTGGAGCCAGCTTGAGTCTAAGTTCTCATCAGGATGACGTGAACACTAGGGCATATCTGATCCAGACATGTTTCACTTGTGTTCCTCATCCAGTAGGACTGCATGTTCTGGCATTCACTTTGATCTGCTTGTGAGAACACATTCACAATATGCACAATTTTGAAGTATTCCATTCTTATCATCATTACATCATTATCATCTCTTCAACAGGGTCATTGTCCCAGTTCAAAGGCTTGTATTTCTTCTTTCTTTTCCAGTTTTGGTATTAAAAAGTGGAAGCTCACCTATCTGGGATCAAAGACCGAGGATCCACAAATCAAATTCAACATTCCTAATGTAATTATATAAGAATGTAAGAAATATGAGCAGGAATAGGCCATCTGGCCCTTCAAGCCTTCTCTGCCATTCAATAAGATCATGGCTGATCTTTTCATGGCCTCAGTACCACTTACTTGGCCTCTCACCATAGCCCTTAATAGATAGTAATCTACATAGGCCTAAATGAAAGTCACCCAAATGAAACACAATGTAATGACTGATAAGGTGCCTCTTCACTGTCAGTGACTCTAAGTGATGCTCCTGTTGTTGCTTCACATGATATACAGGCAACCTTCTCTCTTGTATCTGCTTGTAACTGAGATGCAGATGTCAGTGGTCCTTCTTTTGGACTTGGCATCCTCATCTCTTCAGTGACTGCCTCAGCATTTTTTTTGGCATTCTGGATACAGAGGAGACTACAAGCTGGGCACAGTTGGCAACCACTCCATGTATCTTTGATCCATTTGGATGAACTGACTAGTTAATGCTACAGAGTTCCCCAAGTTTCCCTCTCTCCCCATCCCCCGACTCCCTTCCCAGCCCTTCCCCTCCCTGCCATTCTTTCCTGCCACCAACCGGATTCATTCCTCCCATTGACCAACCCCAGACTGTAGCCTCTACCTATCTTCACCTATCCCGACTTCACCACCCTGCCCCCTGCTTGCCCCTTTATCTGCAGCTCCCCCCACACACACCCCAGTCCTGAAGAAGGGTTACACCCGAAATACCAACTTCAACACCTCCTGGCTTGCTGTGTTCTTCCACCCTCCTGCCTATCTACTTTGGATTCCAGCATCTGCAGTTTTTTGTCTCTAACCTGTTATTGCTGCAGTGCATTGCATGCATTTTGTGCATATCATGCACTGTATCTGAATGCACTTAAAATGAGGCCACATGAAGTTGACTGTTCTCTCAGTGCTCAAAACACTGATACATAGTGGTGCACGAACTGAATGGAGTCCTCCATCACAACCCATAACCTCAAACTGCTTCAGGAAGGCTTGTTTGGCAATGCACTTCATATAATTGATCAAAGTAGAATTGTCTCACTTTTCACATCAGAAGCCCTGCTTCTGTGCCCAGCTGAGCATATTTGTGTCTGTCACTTATCCTCCAAAGAGAACTTCCTCCAGCGGCCTCTGCTGTGTAATCTCCACCTTGTTCATTTGTGATGCATGATTTACTTACCTTCAGCTTTCCTAGTCATGCATAAGGCCCCACCAAAATTCCACATTTTCTATGCATACAGGGGATGCTGCAGCAGTACTGGCAACCTTCCCATCTCCCAGTCAGCCTGTGGGTGACATAAGATAGGGATTATGAGAACTTGTCGCTGACAGTAGACGTCTCTGCAGAGCTGAGGCTTTCCATTACAGATGAAGCTCTGGTGTGCTAATGCATGCTACCCTCTTCAGTGGCAGAATTAAAATATTGCTCCATCCTCCCCTCCAAATATTCCTATTTCTCCAATTTCCACTTCTTCTAGTTGTACCTCCTTGGGATACCTATTGCTGCCTCTTCAAGAGCAGTGAGAATGGTGAACTGAGGCACTTGTCTCATTGTGTGCCCTTTTCTCTTGCAAGAATAAATGAGAAAGAAAGAAGGCATGTGGGCCTTTTCAGCAATGTGAACAATCCCTTTATATCGGAAGCTGTATATATTAGTACAAGAGCCGAAGTTCTTCAATAATAGTATGCATAGTATAGATAATTAGGTTTTGGGAAAACTCTTTAATTCAAGGTAAAATGCAGTAATGTCGAGGACAATGTGATCTGTCTCCAGTTCTACCTGACAACACAGGTCAGGTGGCAAGGTTATCATCTTGACTCAAGTTACTAAGAGTAAGGTACAAAATGTTTACACCTGAAACATGGGAAGGGGCATTGGGCCTGACTCTTGGCAGGCTTTTGCTTTCTGAAAATTTTAAAAGAAAGGATGAAGAGAGAGATCTCACTGAGAGACAAGAGCTATCCCATTTAGGGAGAGAGGAGAATGCATCCATTCAGTGAGTTACCCCAAGCAAAAATCTGGGAAGGCACATGGTCAAAGAGATGCATCCTGTGAGAATGGAAGGAATCTGGAAGCATAATTCAGTTCTGGCTAATGGGTGAAGGAATCGTCACAGTTGGCCTTACTACTCATATTCAGCTTGAGGAGATTTCACCATAAACTGACATAAGTGCATTTTGATGACCACTCTATTTTACAACTCAATGAAATAGGGGGGCACAAACCTGTTAGAAACTCAGAGTCTTTTGGACCAGCTCCTGGAAAAATTGCCATTCAATTGGCAGCAGCCAGTGAAGTATTAGTATAGTGTGGAATTTTATTCATGTTAAAACATCGATGGAGAATATCTTTACCTTGTTTCATGTATTAGTTGCCTACTGAGTACGGTTTAAATAAAAATGCATAGTAAAAAATAGACTACAATATCTTTAAATGGTGTGAGATTGTAGCATAAATGATAACTCGTCGTCAAATAAGGATTGACATCTAATATCTGAAACACATGCAGCATTTTGTATTTTCCTTAAGGGGGTGCTGCATGCTATATTGCAGTGTTCAAAGCACTTTCAATAAATTTTCTTGAAGCTTCAATCTTGAGTTTTCAGTATTATGAAAGAGATATATTTTATTCAAAAGTAAATTTAAGCTTTTCGTAGTATCATTTTAAACAGTTGAGAAGAGGGGTTTAAATGATGAGTTCTTAAAACATTTACTTCTGAGGGCCAGTGTTCGACAATCCTTCACTGCATCCTCCAAGTTACAAATTTTTCACAGATTCATGTAGTGCAACACTAGTATTTTTCTCTTTGAAATAAACTAAACAATTAAATATATCTTTATTATTGATGTTTTTGCTTTACTTACTTACTCTGAAACTTGTTTCTGGTACTCAGCAGCAATTTTGACAAGATGTGGAGGCATCTTTCATAAATGCAAGAGTGGATTGTATTTGAACATATGAACAAGAATAGGTTACTTAGCTTTTCAAGCCTGCTTTGCATTCAATAAGATCTTCTCTAATCTGAACCTAACCTCAACTGTCAACTCTATGACTGATATAGTGCTTCAGTAAAGCAATGCTGCATTATTTTGCATTATACACAATATGGATTTACTTCACATGATGTCTATACACAAGTAATTTCTAACAGTAATTTCTAACAGATTGGGAAACAGGAATGGAAATCTTGCCTGATTTTATTGTTGCCTTCCAGCTGATCTTGGCACTCAATGTCGTTCATCTCAGGACAACCAACAGAACAGATTCAACACTCCTGGGCCAGCACAACAATGAATGAGTGTATTGTCCCAGTGATTCAATAGCGAAGGCCTTCATTTGCATTTGTATCTGTACAGGTTACACAAAAAACACAATTACACTTTAAGTCATCCCAAATAGCAAAATGTATTGCCAAGTATTACTTTGTTAAACTCCCTTGCGTAGATTCACTTTTTGTTATTCACATTTCACAAATATGTATAATTAACCTACACAAACACAGCCATTGATGGAAGCAAACTAATTCAAAATCATTTGTATAGATTCCCGTCAAACTAGGAACTCCTCCGCCACATCTGGCATTGTTTGTACCGGTAATCACATCCTGTCTTTATCCACATAACATATTTTTTAAAGTA